>NW_021311220.1:0-1461 GCF_002162155.2 Triticum dicoccoides
TTATTTACCACATGAAGAACTGCTAGATGGAGTGGGAGAGGAGGCCGAGCATTTCGATCGTCCGTGCCCTAACTTGGCGACGGAGGACACCTACAGCGACGGCGGAGAAGACGATGTCCGCGGCCGGCGTGAAGACGGCGTCGGTGAGGTCGCGGCAGCTAAGCGCTTCGTCGCTGGCGTCGTCGAGGGCTAGCGGTGGTGCTAGGGTTTGTGCGAGAGTGGAAGAAAGGATAATGATTATGGTGAGGCATGTATTTATAGAGACAGGGATGGCACAGTGTTATTACACAGGTGCCCCTCGCGATTCACATCTGAAGCACACGTGGCCATCATGCAACATATCGAAGGTTGTTCCACGTTCCCACGCACGCCTGGATTGTCGGGTGGTCGTTCCCACTTCTCCGGGTTTCAGGTGAAGGAATTAGCATTGAAAACAGACTTAATGTTTGTCTCTGTTTCTTCTGCTGACAAGGTCACAGAGAAGACATTCGACAGTTTCAATAGAATGCATATGATTTGGAGAGATAGAGTTTGAGATAGAAAGCATAGAGAGGTTAGGGTCCGATCACATTCACTTAGTTCAAAAGATTCAACAAGAGGACATAGCTATAAGTGAATGCTGTAGAGGATAGAACACTAGTATGTATATATATGAGAAACACAATCAAATCAACATAGTGAACATAATCATGAAGACAAGTTGAGATTGAAGCCAGACCAAATGTGAAGATATTCCAAACGTAACGCCATGAGTGAAAAACTTCAAACAGAAAAATTTGGTGGTGGCGTTACCCACCATATAGGAAGTATTAGACCCAGACACGGCGCACAATTATCGTGGCGCTCCGAAGTCAAATTCCACATTAATGTATTCACACTTAGAATGTAAGTCTTCATTGATTGAAGATATACTTTACTTCGTGTGTTGCACATCTAAGTCATCAATATGCATAAGTGTTAGGATGTGTGCCTGATTACAGGACATTTGAGCATTCCAAGATATTTAGCTCACACCGTAACTTGCAAAACCTCTTCTCATCCAAGGGCTTGGTGAAGATATCTGCCAATTGCTCTTCAATGTTGACGTGTATGATATCAATATCTTCCTTCACAACATGATCTCTGAGAAAGTGATGACGAATTTCAATGTGCTTTGTCTTCGAGTGCTGAACTGGGTTGTTGGCAATCTTGATGGCGCTTTCATTGTCGCAGTAGAGTGGCACTTGCTTCAGATGAATGCCATTGTCTTTGAGTGTTTGCTTCATCCATAGAAGCTGAGCGTAGCAAGATCCAGCAGCAATGTATTCAGATTCAGTAGTGGAGAGAGATACACAGTTCTGCTTCTTTGAAGACCAACATACAAGTGATCGTCCAAGAAAATGACATGTGCCTGATGTAGACTTGCAATCCACCTTGTCACCAGCATAATCAGCATCCGAGAATCCAACCAGATCAAACTCT
>NW_021311221.1:0-883 GCF_002162155.2 Triticum dicoccoides
TCAAACGCACGACGTAGATGTATGTGGAGCTGGGAAGGCTTATAATATGGTAGCAAAAAGGGTCAGCAATAATCAATTCAGAGATGCAAAGTTGAATAAACGCTCAACGACGGTACTGTGCTGGTCCTAGGCTAGACTGTGCTAGAGACGCGAGCCTAGAACACTAACAAAATCACGGCGCGGCACGTAAACAAGGGAAAAGCACACTCTGAATTTTTTTTTCGCTCTTTTTTTTTGGCGCTCTTTTTTTTTGCGCTGCTTTTTTTTTTGCGAAAAATCACTATAATGGCGAGTGTCTCAAAACTCTTCCTAGCTCAAACTGACAGGATGGGCACGAAATTTTTTCGACCAATTTTTTTTTTTTTCGACTGCCCGGACCCAAAAACTGGAAATGGGTCAAAAAAAACTTCCTATAATGGCACCTGTCTCAAAACACTCAGAAACACCTAAAAATAGGATAGCCAGAAAATTTTTCGAAAAATGCGTTTTCGAAAAATTTTGGGCCTAAACGGAGCGTGGCTACCCGACTCTTTTTTTTTTCCGAAACCTACTCCGGCAAGGAAACACGAATCGGAATCTAGATGGATCCCGAAAACAAACCTAATAAGCAAAGAGCTCGGATTGGTGGTGGATATATGGTGGTGGTATATGGCAGCGGTGGTGGTAGCGGTGGTAGTATATGGATATGGATCGGTGGTGGTATATGGACACGGATTGGTGGTGGTATATGGATACGGATTCGGTGCGGTGGTGGTAGATGGCAGGGGCGATGATGATGGTGCGGCGGCGGCGTGACAACTTATGACCAGAACTCGAAACTCTACAAGACTAGACTCTAAGACCAGCAACTAGACACGACGATGCAACCGCAAATTCAACAAAG
>NW_021311222.1:0-1057 GCF_002162155.2 Triticum dicoccoides
CTCCCTCGCTCTCCCACGCCATGGCCGACGCCATCGCCGCCACCCCCTCGCCGTAGCCACGCCCTCCGTCAACCCCACGCCGTGCCGCCGTGTCCAGGAGCTTCGCCGCCGTCCCCTTCATCGAGCTAGCCGAGCCCCGTGTGCTCGAGCGGCCCGAGACCACCGCACCGACCTCGCCCGAGCTCGCCGTCGCCGAAGATCCCCTTCAACGCCGTCGCTGCCTCAGCTCGTCCCCGACCCCGCCGGTGGCCTCTACGGAAGCGCTGTGAGCCTAGCTACCCCTCCGACCCTCTCTCTCTCATTCCCGAGCCGTGTAGCCACCGCACGAAGATCACACGCACGCACCGCCGCGGATCTCGTCGCCGACGTGCTTTCGGCCATCCTCCGGCCAACCCGCGGTGTCCAACGCACTCACCACGCTGCGTTAGGCCCAACCGTGCACTCCCCGCACCTCACCGATCCCCCTAGCGACAAGTTCGACTTTGGCCGAACTCCGGTGGCCGCCAAAGTCGTCGCCGGCGCCAACTCCGGCCACCCCGACCCCAACGGACTCCACCAAGAGCTGCGGCTCGACCTCAGCTCCGCTCCGGTGCCCTCCGCGGCTCGTTTGGTTGCCGGAACGGCAAAAATCACTTCCGCCGCCGCGTCGGGCTCGCCGGCGGCTAAACGCCGGTGCAGCCGACCCGGGGTTGACCACGGGTGGGCCCTGGTTGACTCCCCTGAGTCAATGACAGGTGGGGCCCAGCCCTGTTAATTAAACAGGTTTAGTTTTAATTAAACTTTAATTAAAATAATCACCCTGACATGCGGGACCCACTGTCAGGTTTGACCCGGACGTGTTCCGTTGACCTGCTGACGTCACACTGACGTTAGGCTGACGCAATAATTGATTTTCTGGAATTATTCTAATATAGGAAATTCCATAATATAGTTTAAACTTCAAAAATTCATAACTTTTATTCTGTAACTCCAAATCAGACAAATTATATATGAAAAATGATCAGAAAAATCCAATCTATCCATCTGTACTATTTTCATGCATGATTAAACAAGTTAA
>NW_021311223.1:0-967 GCF_002162155.2 Triticum dicoccoides
TGTCCAGGAGCTTCGCCGCCGTCCCCTTCATCGAGCTAGCCGAGCCCCGTGTGCTCGAGCGGCCCGAGACCACCGCACCGACCTCGCCCGAGCTCGCCGTCGCCGAAGATCCCCTTCAACGCCGTCGCTGCCTCAGCTCGTCCCCGACCCCGCCGGTGGCCTCTACGGAAGCGCTGTGAGCCTAGCTACCCCTCCGACCCTCTCTCTCTCATTCCCGAGCCGTGTAGCCACCGCACGAAGATCACACGCACGCACCGCCGCGGATCTCGTCGCCGACGTGCTTTCGGCCATCCTCCGGCCAACCCGCGGTGTCCAACGCACTCACCACGCTGCGTTAGGCCCAACCGTGCACTCCCCGCACCTCACCGATCCCCCTAGCGACAAGTTCAACTTTGGCCGAACTCCGGTGGCCGCCAAAGTCGTCGCCGGCGCCAACTCCGGCCACCCCGACCCCAACGGACTCCACCAAGAGCTGCGGCTCGACCTCAGCTCCGCTCCGTTGCCCTCCGCGGCTCGTTTGGTTGCCGGAACGGCAAAAATCACTTCCGCCGCCGCGTCGGGCTCGCCGGCGGCTAAACGCCGGTGCAGCCGACCCGGGGTTGACCACGGGTGGGCCCTGGTTGACTCCCCTGAGTCAATGACAGGTGGGGCCCAGCCCTGTTAATTAAACAGGTTTAGTTTTAATTAAACTTTAATTAAAATAATCACCCTGACATGCGGGACCCACTGTCAGGTTTGACCCGGACGTGTTCCGTTGACCTGCTGACGTCACACTGACGTTAGGCTGACGCAATAATTGATTTTCTGGAATTATTCTAATATAGGAAATTCCATAATATAGTTTAAACTTCAAAAATTCATAACTTTTATTCTGTAACTCCAAATCAGACAAATTATATATGAAAAATGATCAGAAAAATCCAATCTATCCATCTGTACTATTTTCATGCATGATTAAACAAGTTAA
>NW_021311224.1:0-1345 GCF_002162155.2 Triticum dicoccoides
CCCCCCCCCTCACGGACGGCGATGACACGGTAGTAGACGTTCTGCTGTAACGATGCGGCGTCAATATTACTAAATACTCGGAGCGCGATAAAATCATGAGTTTTTTTGCACGACGTGGGCACATGTGCTATACGAACGATGGTATTTTTTCATAATTTTTGGTGATGGAGAAGTATCCGAAAAATTCCCTCTACGCGGCTTGCCCTTCGCGCGTCTACGGCTGTGGCCGGCGGCCTCCGGGGGCTAGCATGCCGCCAAATCTTGCGTAGGCGGCCTCTCACAAGTCTGGAAGTGTTGTGGCGGTTGCAAACGCCCGGCACGCCCGTCCGGGGTGTGCCCCCCCTCATGGACGGCGCTGCCGCCGGCACCTGGAGGGGGGAAACGGACGCGTGGGGTCTACACGGAGGGGATCTTGCTGTGGGTCTGGCCCTGATGTTGCTCCAAAGTGTTCCTATGGGCTGACCAAACACAACCGGGTGGGGAGGTCCACTGGTCAAAGCCCGTCCGTGCAAAGTCAAAGGGTTAGATCCCGTGGTCAAACGATACAGGGTTAGGCGGGACGGGGGCACTGGGGTAGCAATGCAACCAGAGCGTCGCACCGGGCCCTCATACATGCGCGGTGGTGTGGTGGCATGTCCGAAGAGGTGGGACGCGTCTCCGGTGCGTGCCCCCCCCCCTCACGGACGGCGATGACACGGTAGTAGACGTTCTGCGGTAACGATGCGGCGTCAATATTACTAAATACTCGGAGCGCGATAAAATCAAGAGTTTTTTTGCACGACGTGGGCACATGTGCTATAGGAACGATGGTATTTTTTCATAATTTTTGGTGATGGAGAAGTATCCGAAAAATTCCCTCTACGCGGATTGCCCTTCGTGCGTCTACGGCTGTGGCCGGCGGCCTCCGGGGGCTAGCATGCCGCCAAATCTTGCGTAGGCGGCCTCTCACAAGTCTGGAAGTGTTGTGGCAGTTGCAAACACCCGGCACGCGTGTCCGGGGTGTGCCCCCCTCATGGACGGCGCTGCCGCCGGCATCTGGAGGGGGGAAACGGACGCGTGGGGTCTACACGGAGGGGATCTTGCTGTGGGTCTGGCCCGGATGTTGCTCCAAAGTGTTCCTGTGGGCTGACCTAACACAACCGGGTGGGGAGGTCCACTGGTCAAAGCCTGTCCATGCAAAGTCAAAGGGCTAGATCCCGTGGTCAAACGCTACAGGGTTAGGCGGGACGGGGGCACTGGGGGGTAGCAATCCCACCGGAGCGTCGCACCGGGCCCTCATACATGCGCGGTGGTGTGGTGGCATGTTCGAAGAGGCGGGACGCGTCTCCGGTGCGTGCCCCCCCCC
>NW_021311225.1:0-973 GCF_002162155.2 Triticum dicoccoides
ACCCAGACCAACCTTACGCGTACGCTTACGCGAGACCGGTTCCCTCGACGTGCTTTGCACAGAGATGGCTTGCGGGCGACTGTCTCTCCAACTTTAGTTGAACCAAGTATGGCTACGCCCGGTCCTTGCGAAGGTTAAAACGGAGTCTATTTGACAAACTATCGTTGTGGTTTTGATGCGTAGGTGAGATTGGTTCTTACTTAAGCCCGTAGCAGCCACGTAAAACATGCAACAACAAAGTAGAGGACGTCTAACTTGTTTTTGCAGGGCATGTTGTGATGTGATATGGTCAAAGCATGATGCTGAATTTTATTGTATGAGATGATCATGTTTTGTAACCGAGTTATCGGCAACTGGCAGGAGCCATATGGTTGTCGCTTTATTGTATGCAATGCAATCGCGATGTAATGCTTTACTTTATTACTACGGTAGTGATAGTCATGGAAGCATAAGATTAGCGAGACGACAACGATGCTACGATGGAGATCAAGGTGTCGCGCCGGTGACAATGGTGATCATGACGGTGCTTCGGAGATGGAGATCACAAGCACAAGATGATGATGGCCATATCATATCACTTATATTGATTGCATGTGATGTTTATCCTTTTATGCATCTTATCTTGCTTTGATTGACGGTAGCATTATAAGATGATCTCTCATTAAATTATCAAGAAGTGTTCTCCCTGAGTATGCACCGTTGCCAAAGTTCGTCGTGCCCAGACACCACGTGATGATCGGGTGTGATAAGCTCTACGTCCATCTACAACGGGTGCAAGCCAGTTTTTGCACACGCAGAATACTCAGGTTAAACTTGACGAGCCTAGCATATGCAGATATGGCCTCGGAACACGGAGACTGAAAGGTCGAGCGTGAATCATATAGTAGATATGATCAACATAACGATGTTCACCATTGAAAACTACTCCATCTCACGTGATGATCGGTTATGGTTTAGTTGATTTGGATCACGT
>NW_021311226.1:0-2948 GCF_002162155.2 Triticum dicoccoides
TCAGAATTCGAAAATTTTGTTGCTATTTTGAAAAATATTCGGAACTTGGAAAAAGTTTTCCGCTTTTTAAATTTTTTATTGTTTTTCAATATTGTTCGAGATTTCTAAAAAGAAAATAGCATTTCAAAAAAAATGCTCCAAAGTTGAAAACTATTCATGCTTTATTTAAATTTTCAAAATTAAAAAATAATGCTCATGTATGAAAGATACACATTTTCTAAAATCTTATGAATTTTCAACACATGTTCCCGTTTTAAAAAAATGTTCACAAATTCAAATAATGTTAATGTTTTTATAAAAAGTTGGTGTTTTCAGAAAAAGTTGATGGATTTTAAACGATGTTCCCTTAAGTATTTTTGTGTTTTTTCGAAAGTGTACATAATTTTCAGCAAAAAATTGTTTAGGATTTAAAAAATTGTTCACGTTTCCTAGAATATTCATAAACGTCATACCTTAAAATCCCCTCGATTGAAAGGATTGAAAGAGTTGATTGAATAACTCATAGGCCTTCTTTGACTTACGATGATGTAACTAAACTCTTAAATGCCCCCGATCAACGATGGGCAAATAGCGGATGGATCCCTTCACACGCGGCGAAACCGAGAGGCTATATATTCCTTTTTCATGTGCACAAAGAGTTTTGCTTGCACATATAATTCTCACATACTTTAAATGCATACTATTTTAGCTTTCGCCAAATTTTTCATCTGTTCACCACGAAAAATGTTTTTTTCTATCCGAGGTGGTACTAAATTCTTATGTGTTACGTAATTCTTATGCATTCATCCGCTAGAAGAAAAAAAAGTATTTCCAGAATTTCGTAGTGTGGGCTGCCCACTGTGGCCCAGCGAAGCCAGCTGACTTATTTTTCTGCCCACACAGATGGGAAAATTCTATTTTTCGGGCAGAGCGAAAAATAGTCGGAGCTTCGCACAGAACAACTAATAATGGGCTGGCTCATTTTTCTTTGTTTCTGTTTTTACTTCTATTTTTATTCTCCTTCTCTTATCACTTTTTACAATTCTAACTTTATTTTTCTTATAGAATTTATTTCATAAATTCAAAATTCTCAGAAAACGTTCAGAATAAAAAAAATTATAGAAAATGTTCAGAATTCCAAAATTTTGTTGCTATGTTTAAAAATATTCGGAACTTCAAAAATGTTTCCCATTTTTTCAAAAGATTTTATTGTTTTTAAAAATTATTTGAGATTTCTAAAAATAAAAAGGCATTTTAAAAAATGCTCAAAATTCGTACAGTATTCTATTTTAGTGCAATTTTGACAATTACAAATAATGTTAAAAGACGCACATTTTTGGAAATGTTGTGAATTTACAACACATGTTCCCGTTCTAAAAAAATGTTCACAAATTCAAATAACTTTCATGTTTTTAAAAAAAAGTTGCTGTTGTCAAAAAATATTTATGAATTTTAAAAGGTGATCCTGTTTCTAATTTTGTTCACATTTTTCTAGAAGTGTACATAATTTAAAAAAATATTCAGGATTTAAATAATGGTTCATGTTTCCTACAATATTCAGAAACTTCATATCTTAAAATCCCCTCGACTGAAAGGAAAAGTAGATTGAATAATTCATGGGCCTTCTGTGGCGTACGATGACGTAACAAAACTCTTAAATGCCCTCGATCAATGAATGGAAAGATAATGAATTGATTACTTCACACCCGGCAAAACCGGGAAGCTAAATGTTCCCTTTTCACGTGCAGACAAGGTTTTGCTTGCACATATAATCCTCACTAACTTTAAATGCATAATTTTTTTCTCCCGTTGCAACGCACGGGCATATGTGCTAGTTTTCATAATACAATGTTTTGATGTGCTTTTTGGCAGTATGATTTTATGATATCTGCCAATCAACCCATACGTGGAAAAAAAATTCTACGTTGGTGGACGCATGTACTATATTAGTGCTACAGTGCACATGTTGGCGCTTCTTTGTTAGCTGGGAGGGTGTAAAGGACAGATGTGTTTCTGCAGAATGGTTGTTTCCAATTAATTTGAGAAGTTGTTGATCTAGTCAAAATCATGAACCAAATCCAAAATTAAATACCTCAACTGAATGAGAGAGCTACGTGAGAAATCATTGACCTAGGAGGAATCGAGAACCGGCGAACTCCTCAATTGAACGGGAGAGCTCCAAAATTAGGCAGCGTAGTGCATTAGATAAATTAAAGAGAGAGCCCCTTAAATCATTGACCCGGTCAAAATCGATGACTCAATTTCAAATTGGAGATCTCAATTGAATGTGTAACACCTCAGTTGAATGGGAGGGCTCTAAAAATTAGGGAGCATGGTGTATTAGATGATAAAAGAATTGAAGAGAGAGCCCCTTAAATCATTGCCCTGGTCAAAATCAGTGATCCAATTCCAAATTGAAGACCTCAATTGAGTGTAAGGCCTTAAAGATTAGGGAGCATTGTGTATTAGATATATTCTAAATTGAATACCTGAATTAATTGTGACACTGAAAAAATTACGAAGCATAGTGTATAGTATAAAAAAATTGAATGAGAGAGCTTTCAGAAAGAAGAAGATTAAATGTTTCGTCGTTGATCTTTCTTATGTTCCTAGGTGCATTGTTTTAGGTTATGCCCTCATATGCAGAGATGGAAATTCACACATTTTGCATCCAGCTTTCAATGAGAATAAATTGAATTTTGTTTTGAAGCTTGCCGTTGAATCAAGAATATATCTCCGAAAGCTGCTTCTTTTTTGCAAGAAAAAAAAGCTGATTTAAGCATCATTGTAATTCAAAACCTACAGAGTATTTATTTTTGCATTTATTTGAAGATGAGAGTATACTGACTTCAATATCGAGTGTCGATCCATTGTTTTCTGCAGGTAAGTATTATTTTTTATTTCCTAAAAAGGATATGAATATCATTTGATCTGTTATTGACTGAGGATCAGCATCTTGTACAGTATGA
>NW_021311227.1:0-1690 GCF_002162155.2 Triticum dicoccoides
AACGTGTCGGTCATCAGCGAGTGAATCCAGGCTGTAGCACTGGGCTAGCAGGACTCCGGTGAACCGGGCTGTAGCGGGCTAACAGGACTCCGGTATTCATCGCGTGACATTTCCCCGAAGGGACAGACACAGGAACGAAGAAGGACACATGCCGGCCAGCCTAAGTGTTCCGGAGCAGTAGCAAGCTACCATGGCTCAGTGGAAACACTAGGAGACATTTCCCGGTAAGAGAGGCTACTAAGGATAAACAACTAGATAGCCAGATCCCACACATACCAAGCATTTCAATAACATACACACAATATGCTTGATATGTGCAAATACAACATGGCATCACAACATGACTCTACGACTCAAGTATTTATTCATTAGGCTCCGAGGAGCGAGATATTACAAACATGGGTCTGATGACCCAACACTCAGAGCATACAAGTCAAAGCACAAGCGGAAGCTATCATGTCTGGGTACAGACATCTATAAATGAAAAAGGCTGAGAAGCCTGACTATCTATCAGATCCTGCCGAGGCACAAGATCGTAGCTGAGGTAACAAGCTAAACGTCGAAGACCACGCGGAATTACTAGTGAGACTGAAGTCTCTCTGCAAAAACATAAAATAGACAAACGTGAGTACAAATGTACCCAGCAAGACTTACATCAGAACTATCTACATATGCATCATTATCAACAAAGGGGATGGTGGGGTTTAACTGCAGCAAGCCAGCTTTGACTCGGTGGCTATCCTGAACTACGACTGCAAGTAACTCTTTTGAGGTGGCGCACACGAGTCCACATATTCACCATATCAATACACCACTATGGATCCGCTCTCGTCTCCCTACGAGAGCGCCATCCATAGCACTCACGCTTATCTTGCGTATTTTAGAGTATCCACTTTCACTTGTCTATGAACTGATATAAGCAACCCAGAAGTCCTTTACCGCGGACACGGCTATTCGAATAGATGATATTAACCCTGCAGGGGTGTACTTCTTCATACATGTTTCCACCACTTAGCGTCTGCACACGACCTGTGCTCGGCAGACTTCAAGCGAAAGCCGACGTGGGTGTAGATCACGACCTACCTAAACACTCAAGTCTCTAGTCCAGGTTTATCGCCTATTCGGGTTCCATCCATGAGGAGATCCGGCCGGAGTTTCGCTCACAGCCCCAAACGATGTGAACAGGGTTCCCGAGATACCAAACGGGCATCCGGTACACCGTGCCACGTACCTACCGCATCACAGCCCACCCCTACGGTCAGCGCTGTCCATGGCCTCCAGTAAGCTACAAACACCAGAAACTACTTGCAACTCCTGGACAGAGGACAAGGGTGAATAAGAAGTCGAGCGGGGTCATATTTCAGGGCCCAATGTATGGTAGTAACTGAATCATGGATCACAAACACAGAACTCAGTTCCTGAGGACGGCTTCAATGAGACAACCCACCATGTACTCCTACATGGCCTCTCACCGCTACCTTTACCAAATCGTGTTCACACACTTAGCTCACACATAGTAGGACATGTTCACACACCTCTAATTCATCCCCGATGAATCAGACCTGACTCAACTCTAAGCAGTAGCAGGCATGACAAACAAACATGAATGAGTAGGCACAACAGGGCTCAAACAACTCCTACTCATGCTAGTGGGTTTCATCTATTTACTGTGGCAATGACAGGTCATGCA
>NW_021311228.1:0-1599 GCF_002162155.2 Triticum dicoccoides
CCCACACATACGGACTCTAAAAATAGCCTATACTTATGTATTTCGAAATTACATGGGCCTGGCCCAATAATAAGGTGACGCAGCACCTAAAATAGCCTCGGGACGAAATTTATGAAGTGGCATCTTGTATATTTCGTCCAAGGCTTCATGCACCCATTATGGTGGCTTCAAAGTCCTGAAATCATCACTTGTAACTCCGTTCTTGTTCCCCTTGCGCATGCCATCATCTCCATGCTTGTTCTTGCTCCAATGTTCATCCTTCTCCAAGCTAGGCCCTTCATTTGTAAGCAAAACAAATGTATCCAATTTAGGCAGCATCGTATTCTCATGAACATTAGAATCATTACCAAGAAACGAAAGTACCTGGTAATTTAGTTGGCGTGCACGAGCTCTAGTAATTGGTCCAGTATGTATAGCAGCAGGGGCTGTGGGTGTAACAATTGTATTGATGTCCTCATCAGGGTCAAAAAAAACTTCCTATAATGGCACCTGTCTCAAAACACTCAGAAACACCTAAAAATAGGATAGCCAGAATTTTTTTTCGAAAAATGCGTTTTCGAAAAATTTTGGGCCTAAACGGAGCGTGGCTACCCAACTTTTTTTTTTCCGAAACCTACTCCGGCCAGGAAACACGAACCGGAATCTAGATGGATCCCGAAAACAAACCTAATAAGCAAGGAACTCGGATTGGTGGTGGATATATGGTGGTGGTATATGGCAGCGGTGGTGGTAGCGGTGGTAGTATATGGATATGGATCGGTGGTGGTATATGGGCACGGATTGGTGGTGGTATATGGATACGAATTCGGAGCGGTGGTGGTAGATGGCAGGGCGATGATGATGGTGTGGTGGCGGCGTGACAACTTATGACCAGAACTCGAAACTCTAAAAGACTAGACTCTAAGACCAGCAACTAGACCGATGATGCAACCGCAAATTCAACAAAGCAAAACCCTAAAAAGATTATGCAAAGGCTCAGATTGGTTCGGATATGATGAACTAACCCTAATTTTTTTTTTGTGTGGCTTTTTCGTGGACTGTAGGTATGAAGAACAGACTCGATCTAAACTACGAAAAACTGTAAAATCTCACCGAGCAACCTGGAAATCTGATACCACTTGATAGAGGCAAAGGTGTCCCGTCTTTCGATGAGATGATGGATATCGCTTTGGTGGAAGTCGACTTTGACGATCCGACTACGAACGTGCGAGGACGTCGCGCCTTAGCAATCGCTAAACCAACTCAGAGAGGTTATTGACCACGCCGGAGCACGATCAACCTGACCACGAGGGTCTGTTTCCTGCGAGCAAACGAAGAACAAGCAAGAAACTGAGATTGCAATCTGGATATTGCGAATATAAGATGAAAGCTTTATTGATCAAGGTGGGGTTCTGTGACGCCTTTGTCTGGTCGTTGAACACAAACGAAGTACGCGAAGTTGCAGCTATGGCGAACTTTTAATCTAAACAAAACCCGAAGTCTAAACGATGCCCTAAGGGCTGTATATATGGAGGAAGAGGGGGGAATTTCGTGGCCCTTGGTGGAGGGGTCCGAAATCAACCCTATCTCTTGTTTCCCCACACATACGGACTCTAAAAA
>NW_021311229.1:0-1959 GCF_002162155.2 Triticum dicoccoides
AAGTTGTACACAGGGATAGGTCAATAGAAATCTTAACTCCATATGACACAATTATTGAATAATCGTTTTAGTCAACACCTCTTGTACTTCAACAAATACTAAATGCAAAACAAGCAAACTTCAGAGGCTGATTCTGACAATTACTTGTAGACATGTAATCTTGAACTCCTATGGTGCTCTCTGAATAACTAAGAAAAACAGAGGATAATATAGTAAGAATAACTCTGTATTGCGGCAAAGAGAAGCAAGTGTTTTATAATTGACCAAAGAGAAGCAAATATCCTTTAGGGCTATGGGGTGCCGCCAATGAGCAATGTGTTATTTGTGGAGCTTGCCAAGCGAAAATAATGCTAAGTTTTGGAGCCGCGCTATATAGGCTAGCGTTTGAAAGGTAGGCTACGGATAATGATTTAACCTTATCTCTTCGGTTCTTTTGCATGTTAGTCCTTGAATTCATGTCTACACCCCTACCTTTCCATGTTAACCGAGTGGATGGCTGAGAATGGATACACACCATTTCGTTTGGCATGAGTGAATATTTGACACGTTACATTGACTACGGGTGAGGATTAGATGACACCAACTCGACTGTCATTACTAAGTGTTTTAAAAACTCCAAATGAATCGGCATATGTACTAAGGGTCAAATTTTGGAATAAGTTTCTCATAGGGGTCATTTAGTATAAATAATATGTGTTGATACTTGTTTGTTGTGTGTCCTTGTTTGTGTTGGCTTTTTTATTATTCCTTCCTTTTTTTTCTTTAGTTGTGTGCATCCTCATTGTTGATTAGTTCTTGATATTGTGTCATTTCAAAGGCTAGGTGTAACTACTATCATTTTGCTCTTTAGCGAAAAAAAACTATGTGTTTTCTCAAAAATAAAAATAAAATAAGAAATGTGGCATTACAATGCAATGACGGTAAATAAAATAAGAAATGTGGCCATTAGTTTGGTTTAGATAAAAATATAAGTTAAATATTTTCCTTTGCAGACAGAAGAAAAGGGTTGTTTTCCCGAAAATAAAAAGTTATTGGGGAACTGCTGGAGCTTCCAAGCCCAATAACCAGAGAAGTGTTATTGGGGAGCACTTAATAAGTGGTTATTCGGGTTGGGGTTGTAAGCCTGGGAATTCAGCTCCAGTTCATTTACCTGTTCATTTCAGAAAGGACCAGACAAGATAAGTTGATAGAACATGTAGAACCATATGTGTTATGGTGTTTATAATCACCGGCATAAACTTCTCCTGTGATTTCGAAAACATGTAGAGGTTGCCTATTTGGTTTTTTTTTCCAAAATCCTATTTGTTCTTCTTTATGGCACTCTTTCCATGTGTACTCTGAAATGTTAAGGAATCCATCACCAACACTCTATTTTGTTTTTGTTTCAGCTTACAACTAAGACAAGTGTTTATAGTCGAACGAATAACTCAGAGTAGGTGTATGCATGTAGCAAGATCTGCAGACTTGCAGCTTTTATCAAGGAGGAACAAAATATACAGGATGCAAAAAAAAGAACAGTTCAATATAGTGCAGATGATCTGAAATGTACAAGTGAATATCTAAATGTATTATCTTACTGCTTGAATTTGAAAGGCATTCTCATTAGAGCAATCTGGATTAGCAATACTTGTTTGATTGTTTTAGTTTTTCCAGATTTTGGAAAGTTACAAAAAGTACTACCTCCTTTTCGAGCTGGCTACTGAATTATACTGTATGTGATAACCACATTTTCTTGGCTATCTCAGCTTATTAATTAGGTTGATTTGATCTTAGATAGCTATAGTCTACAGTAGGGAACAAAATTTCACCGTACACACTACACCAATCATATTATGATTCTCCAGTCTTGGCCGCATCTATCACTTTTACTTAAGCACCGAAATGACATGAAGCATTTCGTTCGTGATTGTATCATGTACTCCAGAATCACTAGTGCAGAACCAGGATTTAGCACCGGTT
>NW_021311230.1:0-700 GCF_002162155.2 Triticum dicoccoides
GCCGATTCTGGCCCGTTTCGTGGACTATTACTCACTGTTTTGGGGTCCCGGAGTGATTTCCCCGATTGACGAACCCCAATGTGCGCTTACGTGCCGGTCATCAACACTCGCAATTTTGGCCGATTTTGGCCCTTTCGTGGACTATTACGCACTGTTTTGGGGTCCCGGAGTGATTTCCACGATCGACGAACCCCAAGGTGCGCTTACGTGCCGGTCATCAACACTCGCAGTTTTGGCCGATTCTGGCCCGTTTCGTGGAGTATTACTCAATGTTTTGGGGTCTCGGAGTGATTTCCCGGATTGATGAACCCCAAGGTGCGCTTAAGTGTCGATGATCAACACTCGAAGTTTTGGCCGATTCTGGCAAGTTTCATGGACTATTACTCACTGTTGTGGGGTCCTGGAGTGATTTTCACGATTAACGAACCCCAAGGTGCGCTTAAGTGTCGGTGATCAACACTCGCATCTTTGGCCGATTCTGGCCCGTTTTGTGGACTATTACTCACTGTTTTGGGGTCCCGGAGTGATATCCACGATTGACGAACCCCAAGGTGCGTTTACGTGCCGGTCATCAACACTCGCAGTTTTGGCCGAATCTGGCCCTTTCGTGGACTATTACTCACTGTTTTGGGGTCCCGGAGTGATTTCCGCCAAGGTCCGCTTACGTGCCAGTCATCAACACTCGCAGTTTTGGCCGATT
>NW_021311231.1:0-1281 GCF_002162155.2 Triticum dicoccoides
TTCATGGGAGTCCTAAAGAAATATGTCCGTAATCGCGCTAGGCCAGAAGGAAGCATCTCCATGGGCCATCAAACAGAGGATGTTATCGAGTTTTGTGTTGACTTCATTCCTGGCCTTAACAAGATAGGTCTCCCTAAATCGCGGTATGAGGGGAGACTGACTGGAAAAGGCACTCTTGGAAGAGACTCAATAATATGCAGGGACAGATATTCTTGGTCTCAAGCACACTACACAGTTCTACAGAACTCTACCTTGGTGACCCCGTATGTCGATGAACACAAGAACAGTCTGCGCTCCAAACACCTGGAGCAGTGCGACGACTGGATTACATGTGAACACATCAGGACTTTCAGCAGTTGGTTGGAAACACGTCTCAGAGGTGACAACACTGTTTGTGATTAGTTGTACTTGTTGTCCAGGGGACCATCTTTGACTGTATTGACTTACAAAGGATACGAGATAAATGGGAATACATTTTACACGATCGCCCAAGATCAAAAGAGCACCAACCAAAACAGCGGTGTCCGCTTTGATGCAGCAACCGAGAGCGGAAAGGATACATATTATGGTTACATAGTGGACATATGGGAACTTGACTACGGACCTGATTTTAAGGTCCCTTTGTTTAAGTGCAAATGGGTCAATCTGTTAGGCGGCGGGGTACAGGTAGACCCACAGTACGGAATGACAACAGTGGATCTGAAAAATCTTGGGTACACTGACGAACCGTTCGTCCTAGCCAATGATGTGGCACAGGTTTTCTATGTGAAGGACATGTCTACCAAACCGAGAAAAAGAAAAGATAAGGAAGCGAATACTTCATACGATGAGCCAAAGCGCCACATACTTCTTTCAGGAAAAAGGGACATCCAGGGAGTGGACGGCAAGACAGACATGTTTAAAGATTATGAAAAGTTTCATGAAATTCCTCCCTTCAATGTCAAGGCTGACCCAAGCATCCTGATAAACAATGAAGATTATCCATGGTTACGGCGCAATAAGCAAATGACATAAGCGAAGAAAAAGTGAAGACTTTCTCCCGCAACTTTGTAACACACGAACATGCTACCATTGTCCGTTTTGTACATGCACATGCTATGTGGGTGAAATTATGATACCATCCCAACTTTCAACTTTTTCAGAGTTCATTTGAAATGCTTTCATGTCTTATGGTTCGGCCCTCGTAATACCATGACCATTAGTCCCTGGCCCATGCCAACTTTCAACTTTCAACTTTCTAAAACTAATGGCACTAACAGAATGTTTATAATTTTGCTCCTC
>NW_021311232.1:0-1885 GCF_002162155.2 Triticum dicoccoides
TGATCTGGGCTAGCGTTTTCGATTGTAGATAGTTATTGCGTAGTATCTGTGCCCACATACACTTCAGCTCTGTCTCTAACCTGTAAAGTCATTTACTTATAAGACATTTATTCTTAATTTCCAGGTTTTCAATACCGAGATCCCCCTGGTCTTTGGGTCGGCAAAAAATATCCCATCATGCGAGACGGTACTTCTTCTTGGCTTCATTTCACTGCCAGAAGAATCGAGATCGAAAGAAATCAAGTCTCTTCCGCATCCCTTTCGGTACCTCGAAGAAAGATAGTAGGAACATCGGCATACTAGTAAGTATTGAGTTGATCAACACTAGCCGACCTCCATAAGACATTAGCTTGCCCTTCCAGCAACTAAGCTTTTTTTCAATTCGATCTTTGATGCACTTTCATTCTTTATTAGATAGCTTACAGTGATGAATCGGTATGCCCAAACAACTGAAGGGCAAAGAACCTAATTCACACCCAAACAATTGTCTATATGTGTCTTGCTCTTCTTTGGCCTTGCCAAAGTGGAACACGCTCTTGTGAAAGTTTATTTTTAATCCAGACAATTGTTTGAAGGGACATAATATGAGTTTCATATTCCGCGATTTGGCAATGTCATGTTCCATGAACAGGATGGTGTCGTTAGCGTATTGTAAAAAGGAGACTCCCCCATCGACCAGATGAGGGAAAAGTCCATCCACTTGGCCGTTTTCCTTGGCCCGGCTTATAAGAATGGTCAACATGTCGGCCACTATATTAAATAGGAGAGGAGACATTGAATCCCCTTGTCTCAATCCCTTGTGTATCTTAAAGTAGTGACCGATATCATCATTAACCTTGATTCCGACACTACCTTTTTGGACTAGAGAACCCACTTGGTTCCGCCAAGCCTCATTAAAGCCTTTCATTCGCATTGCCTGCTGAAGGAAGGGCCATTTAACTTTATCACATGCCTTCTCAAAATTGACTTTGAAGATAACCCCATCTAGCCTCTTCGAGTAAATTTCATGTAGCGTTTCATGCAGGACGACAACCCCTTCAAGAATGTGTCTCCCAGGCATGAAAGCTGTCTGGCTTGGTTGCACCACCGAATGGGCAATCCATGTCAATCTATTGGTGCCCACTTTCGTGAATATTTTGAAACTCACGTTAAGAAGACATATTGGCCTAAACTACTCCATCCGAACTGCCTTTTCTTTCTTTGGCAACAACATAATCATACCAAAGTTAAGATGAAACAATTCCAAATGACCATTAAAAAAATCTTGAAACATAGGCATAAGATCATCCTTAATAATATGCCAATATTTCCTACAGAATTCCGCAGGAAACCCATCTGGCCCCGGTGCTTTATTTAGTTTCATTTGTGAAATTGCATCTGGAACCTCTTTCTCAGTAAATGGTGTAGATAGAATATCATTCTCCTCCGACCGAAGCTGAGGGGTATCTCCAATAATAGATTCATTAAGGGACACCTTGCTCGCTTCCGGAGGCCCAAAAAGTTGTTTATAATAATTAGAGATATATGCTTTTAGATTCTCATGACCCAGAATTGTCCCTTCGTCCCGTTTAAGCTGTATTATTTTCTTCTTCCTATGTTTCCCATTTGCAATCATGTGAAAGAATTGTGTATTGTCATCCCCTTGGACAACATTAAGCACCTTAGCACGCAAAGCCCATTTGAGCTCCTCTTCTCTAAGAAGAGCTCGTAAGCGTTGCTCGGCTTCGGACTTTGATCTCTGCTCAGCTACATTAAAAATGTTTACTTCTGCTTTTAAATCCAGAGTATCTATTAACTGGGTGAGTCGCTCTTTTTCTTGTTTTTATATCCCACTCTCGTTTCTGGCCCAACCTCGTAGGAATTGTATCAGATGTCTATTTTTTTT
>NW_021311233.1:0-1908 GCF_002162155.2 Triticum dicoccoides
AGATTGTTTCGTCCACAACTCAACGCTCCGGACGAATTTGAAGGTGATTCCAATTGGGTTGGAAAGTGCACGAAATCTAGTTTCCAACAAAAAAAGAATCACCCAATTCGGAGTCCGTATGAAAAACTTGTGTGCGTTTTGAGTCAGGTATGTCTGTGCAGTCCGAATCTGAATCCAGAACGTGAGAGACTTGGACTCTATCTTCTCTTGGGCCAAAAGTGACGTGAGAGAACTTTTTGGACAGCAAACAAACATCTCTTTCTTCCTTATCTTCATATGTGGATTGTACAAATGTCCCATACACCTGCAATTAGACAAAACACAAAAGTGTGTGAAGTATTTTTGTTCTGGATAACATAAATAGATTATTGAATAGTTTGCACTAGAAATCACCTGACAAATATGCATATATGCAATATTTTTGGTCATATCCAAGGTAGTCATGTCCTCATCAACCCAAAAACTAGAAACGGGTCAAAAAAAACTTCCTATAATGGCACCTGTCTCAAAACACTCAGAAACACCTAAAAATAGGATAGCCAGAATTTTTTTCGAAAAATGCGTTTTCGAAAAATTTTGGGCCTAAACGGAGGGTGGTTTCCGGACTCTTTTTTTTTCGAAACCTACTCCGGCAAGGAAACACGAATCGGAATCTAGATGGATCCCGAAAACAAACCTAATATGACAAGAACTCGGATTGGTGGTGGATATATGGTAGTAGATGGCAGCGGTGGTGGTATATGACAGCGGTGGTGGTATATGGATACGGATTTGAAGCGGTGGCGGATAAGCGGCGGTGGTAGATGGCAGGGGCGATGATGATGGTGTGGCGGCGTGACAACTTATGACCAGAACTCGAAACTCTAAAAGACTAGACTCTAAGACCAGCAACTAGACACGACGATGCAACCGCAAATTCAACAAAGCAAAACCCTAAAAAGATTATGCAAAGGCTCAGATTGGTTCGGATATGATGAACTAACCCTAATATTTTTTTGTGGCTTTTTGTGGACTGTAGGTATGAAGAACAGACTCGATCTAAACTATGAAAAACTGTAAAATCTCACCGAGCAACCTGGAAATCTGATACCACTTGATAGAGGCAAAGGTGTCCCGTCTTTTGATGAGATGATGGATATCGCTTTGGTGGCAGTCGACTTTGACGATCCGACTACGAACGTGCGAGGACGTCGCGCCTTAGCAATCGCTAAACCAACTCCGAGAGGTTATTGACCACGCCGGAGCACGATCAACCTGACCACGAGGGTCTGTTTCCTGCGAGCAAACGAAGAACAAGCAAGAAACTGAGATTGCAATCTGGATATTGCGAATATAAGATGAAAGCTTTATTGATCAAGGTGGGGTTCTGTGACGCCTTTGTCTGGTCGTTGAACACAAACGAAGTACGCGAAGTTGCAGCTATGGCGAACTTTTAATCTAAACAAAACCCCCAAAGTCTAAACGATGCCGTAAGGGCTGTATATATGGAGGAAGAGGGGGGAATTTCGTGACCCTTGGTGGAGGGGTCCGAAATCAACCCTATCTCTTGTTTCCCCACACATACGGACTCTAAAAATAGCCTATACTTATGTATTTCGAAATTACATGGGCCTGGCCCAATAATAAGGTGACACAGCACCTATAATAGCCTCGGGACGAAATTTATGAAGTGGCATCTTGTATATTTCGTCCAAGGCTTCATGCACCCATTATGGTGGCTTCAAAGTCCTGAAATCATCACTTGTAACTCCGTTCTTGTTCCCCTTGCGCATGCCATCATCTCCATGCTTGTTCTTAATCCAATGTTCATCCTTCTCCAAGCTAGGCCCTTCATTTGTAAGCAAAACAAATGTATCCAATTTAGACAGCATCATATTCTCATGAACATTAGAATCATTACCAAGAAAC
>NW_021311234.1:0-1602 GCF_002162155.2 Triticum dicoccoides
GGAGGAAGGGGCAAGGCTGCGCCTCCCCCCTCTCCCCTGCCCCTATATATAGTGGAGGGGAGGGAGGGCATCCATACCTGAGCCCTTGGCGCCTCCCTCCCTCCCGTGACACCTCCTCCTCTCCCGTAGGTGCTTGGCGAAGCCCTGCAGGATTGCCACGCTCCTCCATCACCACCACGCCGTTGTGCTGCTGCTGGATGGAGTCTTCCTCAACCTCTCCCTCTCTCCTTGCTGGATCAAGGCGTGGGAGACATCGTCGAGCTGTACGTGTGTTGAACGCGGAGGTGCCGTCCGTTCGGCACTAGGATCATCGGTGATCTGAATCACGAAGAGTACGACTCCATCAACCCCGTTCACTTGAACGCTTCCGCTTAGCGATCTACAAGGGTATGTAGATGCACTCTCCTTTCTACTCGTTGCTGGTCTCTCCATAGATAGATCTTGGTGTTACGTAGGAAAATTTTTGAATTTCTGCTACGTTCCCCAACAGTGGCATCATGAGCTAGGTCTATTGCGTAGATTCTTTGCACGAGTAGAACACAAAGTAGTTGTGGGTGTCGATATTGTTCAATATGCTTGCCGTTACTAGTCTTATCTTGATTCAGCGGCATCGTGGGATGAAGCGGCCCGGACCAACCTTACACGTACGCTTACGTGAGACCGGTTCCACCGACAAACATGCACTAGTTGCATAAGGTGGCTGGCGGGTGTCTGTCTCTCCCACTTTAGTCGGATCGGATTCGATGAAAAGGGTCCTTATGAAGGGTAAATAGCAATTGGCATATCACGTTGTGGTTCATGCGTAGGTAAGAAACGTTCTTGCTAGAAACCCATAGCAGCCACGTAAAACATGCAAACAACAATTAGAGGACGTCTAACTTGTTTTTGCAGGGTATGCTATGTGATGTGATATGGCCAAAAAAGGATGTGATGAATGATATATGTGATGTATGAGATTGATCATGTTCTTGTAATAGGAATCACGACTTGCATGTCGATGAGTATGACAACCGGCAGGAGCCAGAGGAGTTGTCTTTATTTATTTGTGACCTGCATGTCAACTTAAACGTCATGTAATTACTTTACTTTATTGCTAACCGTTAGCCATAGTAGTAGAAGTAATAGTTGGCGAGGCAACTTCATGAAGACACGGTGATGGAGATCATGATGATGGAGATCATGATGATGGAGATCATGGTGTCATGCCGGTGACGATGATGATCATGGAGCCCCGAAGATGGAGATCAAAAGGAGCAAAGTGATGATGGCCATATCACGTCACTATTTGATTGCATGTGATGTTTATCATGTTTATACATCTTATTTGCTTAGAACGACGGTAGTAAATAAGATGATCCCTTACAACAATTTCAAGAAGTGTTCTCCCCTAACTGTGCACCGTTGCGACAGTTCGTGTTTCGAAGCACCACGTGATGATCGGGTGTTAGATTCTAACGTTCACATACAACGGGTGTAAGACAGATTTACACACGCGAAACACTTAGGGTTAACTTGACGAGCCTAGCATGTACAGACATGGCCTCGGAACACGGAGACCGAAAGGTCGAACATGAGTCGTATAGAAGATACGATCAACATGAA
>NW_021311234.1:5229-5929 GCF_002162155.2 Triticum dicoccoides
TGGGCTGACCTAACACAACTGGGTGGGGAGGTCCACTGGTCAAAGCCCGTCCGTGCAAAGTCAAAGGGCTAGATCCCGTGGTCAAACGCTACAGGGTTAGGCGGGACGGGGGCACTGGGGGGGGGGGGTAGCCATGCCACCGGAGCATCGCACCGGGCCCTCATACATGCGGGGTGGTGTGGTGGCATGTCCAGAGAGGCGGGACGCGTCTCCGGTGCGTGCCCCCCCCTCACGGACGGCGATGACACGGTAGTAGACGTTCTGCGGTAACGATGCGGCGTAAATATTACTAAATACTCAGAGCGCGATAAAATCATGAGTTTTTTTGCACGAGTGGGCACATGAGCTATAGGAACGATGGTATTTTTTCATAATTTTTGGTGATAGAGAATATCCAAAAAATTCCCTCTACGCGGATTGCCCTTTGCGCGTCTACGGCTGTGGCTGGCGGCCTCCGGGGGCTAGCATGCCGCCAAATATTGCGTAGGCGTCCTCTCACAAGTCTGAAAGGGTTGTGGCGGTTGAAAACGCCCGGCACGCATGTCCGGGGTGTGCCCCCCTTCACGGACGGCGCCGCCGCCGGCACCTGGAGGGGGGAAACAGACGCGTGGGGTCTACACAGAGGGGATCTTGCTATGGGTCTGGACCGGATGTTGCTCCAAATTGTTCCTATGGGCTGACCTAACACAACCGGGTGGGG
>NW_021311235.1:0-1473 GCF_002162155.2 Triticum dicoccoides
TTGGTCTTTTGGTCTGCAAATAACATCCCATTTGGCTACCCGGTACTTTCTCTTTGTTTCATCACTCTGCCAGAAGAAACGTGACCGATAGAAGTCCAGCCTTTTCCTAACTCCAACTGGTACTTCAAAAAAGGATAAAAGAAACATCGGCAAACTCGTGAGCACCGAATTAATGAGAATCAATCGGCCTCCATACGACATGAGTTTGCCCTTCCAGCAGCTCAGTTTCTTCTCAAACCTGTCCTCGATACACTTCCATTCGCTGTTAGTCAACTTACGATGGTGAATGGGGATACCTAGGTAAGTGAACAGAAGAGCTCCCAAATCGCAACCAAACTGTTGCTTGTAAGCATCTTGTTCCTCTTTGGCTCTACCAAAACAGAACAACTCGCTTTTATGGAAGTTGATCTTCAGACCGGTCAATTGCTCGAAAAGGCACAGTACCAGCTTCATATTTCTCGCTTTAGCCAAGTCGTGCTCCATAAAGATGATTGTATCATCAGCGTACTGCAGGATGGACACACCACCATCGACTAGATGAGGCACCAATCCACCTACTTGCCCAGCCTCTTTTGCCCGACCTATCAAAATGGCCAACATATCCACGACAATGTTGAACAGGATAGGAGACATTGGATCACCTTGTCTCAGGCCCTTGTATGTCTGGAAATAATGACCTATATCGTCATTCACTTTAATTCCAACACTCCCTTTTTGCGTGAAGGATTCTACTTGGCGTCGCCAAGCTTCATCAAACCCCTTCATACGTAATGCCTGTTGAAGGAAAGGCCATTTAAGGATGTTCCTGTCCGGCAGGAAACCCCTTCATCAAACCACTCCATCCAGTTTTTTCGTGTGAATATCATGGAGCGTTTCATGCAGGACCACCACCCCTTTAAGGATGTTCCTGTCCGGCATGAAAGCAGTTTGAGTAGGTTGCACCACAGTATGCGCAATCTGCGTGAGCCTATTCGTCCAGACTTTGGTAAAATTTTTGAAACTAACATTAAGAAGACAGATTGGCCGGAATTGCTCGATCCGCACTGCCTCTGTCTTCTTTGGAAGAAGTGTTATCGTTCCAAAATTCAGCTGAAAAAGATGAAGCTGGCAAGTGAAAAGATCATTGAACAAAGGCAATAGATCTCCTTTAACAATGTGCCAACACTTCTTGTAAAACTCTGCCGGGAATCCATTCGGGCCAGGAGCCTTATTATTCTTCATCTGGGAAATGGCCTCATATACCTCTTTCTCAGAAAAAGGTGCATTTAAGATATCATTCTCAACAACCGTCAGTTGAGGCACATCCTCAATCCTTGACTCATCCAGCGACACACAGTTATCCTCTGGAGGCCCAAACAGCTGTTTGTAATACTCAGTGATATACAGCTTTAAATTTTCCTGACCAAGAATCGTTCCCTCATCTTGTTCAAGCTGAAAGATCCTCTTCTTTCTATGCTTCCCATTGGCAATCAT
>NW_021311236.1:0-943 GCF_002162155.2 Triticum dicoccoides
AGTCTTGCTGAGTACCTTTGTACTCATGTTGCTTTATTTATGCTTTTGCAGCGGAGACTTCGGTCTTACTAGTGTTCTCGTGGACTTCGACTAGTAGCTAGTACCTCAGCTACGATCTTGATCGGATGTTGTAGATAGTCAGGCTCTTCAGCCTTTTTCATTTGTAGATGTCTGTACCCAGACATGTAATGCTTCCGCTTGTTGCTTGTATGCTCTGTATGATGGGTTTTGTGACCCCTGTTTGCAATAAATGCTATGATGGCTCTTCTGAGCCTTTATCTATATGATTGTTGAGTTATGCTGTGATGCCATGTTGTACAGCACATACTTGCATGTTATGCGTACGTGTAATGTGTATTGCTATGTGTGGGATCTGACTATCTAGTTGTTTATTCTTAGTAGCCTCTCTTACCGGGAAATGTCTCCTAGTGCTTCCACTGAGCCCTGGTAGCTTGCTACTGCTTCGGAACACTTAGGCAGGCCGACATGTGTCCTTCTTCGATCCTGTGTCTGTCCCTTCGGGGAAATGTCACGCGATGAATACCGGAGTCCTGCTAGCCCGCTGCAGCCCGGTTCGCCGGAGTCCTGTTAGCCCAGTGCTACAGCCTGGATTCACTCGCTGATGACCGACACGTTCGATGCTGGGTCATGGATGCCTGTCCCTGTAAGTTAGTGCCACTTTGGGTTTACGACTAGCCATGTCAGCCCGGGCTCTTTATCATATGGATGCTAGCGACACCATCATATACGTGTGCCAAAAGGCGCAAACGGTCCCGGGCAAAGGTAAGGCGACACCCGTGGGGATACCGTGCGTGAGGCCGCAAAGTGATATGAGGTGTTACATGCTAGATCGATGTGGCATTGAGTCGGGGTCCTGACAGCGCTGGTATCAGAGCCTGACTGCCTGTAGGATTACCAAGCCAAACTGGTCGAAGTTGAGTCT
>NW_021311237.1:0-2093 GCF_002162155.2 Triticum dicoccoides
GGCCACCTACAAAGGTGGAAAGCAGGCGGAGAACACCCCCAATCCCTCCAAAGGAGAGTGGGTGTGCTTCGTCCCTTATCTAATAAGGGGGCTCGGATTTCCCATACATCCGTTTCTTCGGGGGCTCCTGGAGTTCTACGGCCTCCAGCTTCATCACCTTACACCCGCCTCCATTTTGCACGTTGCGGGTTTTGTAGCTCTTTGTGAGCTGTTCTTGGGCATCGAGACCCATTTTGGGCTGTGGAAGAGATTGTTCTGCCTCGTACCCCGTTCTCACAAGGGGTCGATATATGAAGTGGGCGGAGCCGAAATATGGCGCATCGCCGGGACCGGATATCTACCCGGAACCCCGAAGAAGGCATCCGAAGACTAGCCTTCGGAATGGTTTTATATGGAAGACGCTCCACTGCTGGACCCAGTTCAGATCGGCCTTCTGGAGTTCAGCAACGCTCCTCTGAAGAAACGCCTGAGTTGGCGCCCGCGGAGCCCTCAACGAGAAGATTATAGGAGCGTCCAATATCTGATGGGCCGGATAAGGTTGCTGGCCCATTCTAGATTGACCATGATTGGAGTCATGGCCACGTGCATTATGCGAGGGGTGCAGCCGCTCCAATATAGGGGCCACCCTATGTGGGATTTTAACGGGGAGAATGACGCCACCCGTCATGGCCGCAAGGGACCGGGATCGGCCGCCGATCTGGTGAAGATCCTGTCCGGCTTGTACAAGGGGGAGAAGGAGGACCTCCTCCGCACGAGTCCATTAAATGGATTCTCCATGAATAACCCTCGGAGCTGGGTAAGGGGACGTCTATCTATCCAACCCGTGCTTTCAAAGTTAAGTGTCTTACTTTATGATTTCGACGCAGGAACTGCGCCGGGATGTGGAGGGCATACACAGTCCGACTCCACAACCCGAGGATCCGGGAAGATCCCTTGATCCGGCCTCCGGAGAGGATCCGGACATAGAGGTGGAGCTAATTGACGGGGTGTTCCACCAACTCAACATGGACAATGCTCTAGTCACCATTATGGCTGACTACCCCGGTTTATCTCCGGCTTCCCAGGTAACTATGACCGGAGTCCCGACACCATTACTTCATCCGTGCTTATCTCTGACCACCGTATACCAACGGTGTCTCGCAGGAGGTGCCTTCAAGGTGAGAAGCCGAACCCGCGGCGGCTAACCGACAAGGGTCAGTTCGGCCCAGCAGGCGGAAGAGGGGTGCGGTGCGAATCGAAACATCGCCGCAACGGTATAGTACGCCACCGGTTTTAAGGGAAAGATTCCTGGGAGGTGTACTAATGCTCATGACTTTCCCAGGAGAAAGAGCGCTCGCCGGACTGTGCCCGGAGAGGTTGCCAACCAAGCCTCCGCCAGCCAGGCTCCAACGCCTGGTCCGGAGGGGGAGGCTAGCGCGAGGCACGAGCCGGATGCTCCTCCAACGGAGGATGCCGACAGGATGTCCGCCACCAGGTCTGAGGTGGAGAGCGCCATGAATCACAGGCTCCGCCGGACAGTTCTTCATGACGCGTGTTTCTCCCCAGAGGTGTTGAATGCCTTTAATGCGGGAGACGCGCACCTCCGTGCCGCTCAAGATGGTTTAACCAGAGCCACGGAGCAGTATGTGAAAGACATACGGGTAAGGAATTTTAATAGTGATATATGCAAGTAGCCCCCGAGACTTAAAGTAGTTAGAATAACTGATTTAAGGATCATTTGATATGCAGGATCTTATGAAGAAGAATACTCAATTGTCCCAGGGGCTTCAAGAGTGCAAGGCCCAACTTGAGGCCGCACTAGCCGCCGCAGGAGGAGACACAGATATCCCCTCTGGTAACACCTATTTCAAAAAGATAAGCGGTTTATGGCGCGCGGCGTGCGTCTAAGTTTGATAATATTGCAGAGGGCGCCGGACTAGATCCGGACAAGCAACATCTGCTACACCAGCTGAAGGCCGGCGAGAAGGTGCTTATGAGGGTGCAGCAGGAGCGGAACTAACTCCAACATGCCAACACCCAGCTGGGCGAAGAACTAAAAGATGTTCGGGTCCAGCTGTCTGACTCCGTAAAGCAGAATCGGCGACTTCGTCGCG
>NW_021311238.1:0-3340 GCF_002162155.2 Triticum dicoccoides
TAGCACACAAAGTGTTCCTCCGGCAAACGGGAGTTGCATAATCTCATAGTCATAGGAACATGTATAAGTCATGAAGAAAGCAATAGCGACATACTAAACGATCGGGTGCTAAGCTAATGGAATGGGTCATGTCAATCAGATCATTCAACTAATGATGTGATCCCGTTAATCAAATAACAACTCTTTGTCCATGGTTAGGAAACATAACCATCTTTGATTAACGAGCTAGTCAAGTAGAGGCATACTAGTGACACTCTGTTTGTCTATGTATTCACACATGTATTATGTTTCCGGTTAATACAATTCTAGCATGAATAATAAACATTTATCATGATATAAGGAAATAAATAATAACTTTATTATTGCCTCTAGGGCATATTTCCTTCAGTCTCCCACTTGCACTAGAGTCAATAATCTAGATCACATCGCCATGTGATTAACATCAATAGTCCACATCATTATGTGATTAACACCCATAGTTCACATCACCATGTGACCAACACCCAAAGGGTTTACTAGATTTAGTAATCTAGTTCACATCGCTATGTGATTAACACCCAAAGAGTACTAAGGTGTGATCATGTTTTGCTTGTGAGAGAAGTTTAGTCAACGGGTCTGCCACATTCAGATCCGTATGTATTTTGCAAATTTCTATGTCAACAATACTCTGCTCGGAGCTACTCTAGCTAATTGCTCCCACTGTCAATATGTATCTAGATTGAGACTTAGAGTCATCTAGATTAGTGTCAAAACTTGCATCGACGTAACCCTTTACGACGAACCTTTTTGTCACCTCCATAATCGAGAAACATATCAATTTTGACCGCTGTCCAGTGATCTACTCCTAGTTCACTATTGTACTCCCTTGCCAAAATCAGTGTAGAGTATACAATAGATCTGGTACACAGCATGGCATACTTTATATAACCTATGTCCAAGGCATAGGGAATGACTTTCATTCTCTTTCTATCTTCTGCCGTGGTCGGGTTTTGAGTCTTACTCAATTTCACACCTTGCAACACAGGCAAGAACTCTTTCTTTGACTGTTCCATTTTGAACTATTTCAAAATCTTGTCAAGGTATGTACTCATTGAAAAAACTTATCAAGCGTCTTGATCTATCTCTATAGATCTTGATACTCAATATGTAAGCAGCTTCACCGAGGTCTTTCTTTAAAAAACTCCTTTCAAACACTCCTCTATGCTTTGCAGAATAATTCTACATTATTTCCGATCAACAATATGTCATACATATACTTATCAGAAATGTTGTAGTGCTCCCACTCACTTTCTTGTAAATACAGGCTTCACCGCAAGTCTATATAAATCTATATCCTTTGATCAACTTATCAAAGCGTATATTCCGACTCCGAGATGCTTGCACCAGTCCATAGATGGATCGCTGGAGCTTGCATATTTTGTTAGCACCTTTAGGATTGACAAAACCTTCTGGTTGCATCATATACAACTCTTCTTTAATAACTCCATTAAGGAATGCAGTTTTGTTTATCCATTTGCCAGATTTCATAAAGTGCGACAATTGCTAACATGATTCGGACAGACTTAAGCATAGATACGAGTGAGAAACTGTCATCGTAGTCAACACCTTGGAATTGTCGAAAACCTTTTGCGACAATTCTAGCTTTGTAGATAGTAACACTACTATCAGCGTCCGTCTTCCTCTTGAAGATCTATTTATTTTCTATGGCTTGCCGATCATCGGGCAAGTCAACCAAAGTCCACACTTTGTTCTCATACATGGATCCCATCTCAGATTTCATGGCCTCAAGCCATTTATCGGAATCTGGGCTCATCATCGCTTCCTCATAGCTCGTAGGTTCGTCATGGTCAAGTAACATGACCTCCAGAATAGGATTACCGTACCACTCTGGTGCGGATCTCACTCTGGTTTACCTACGAGATTCGGTAGTAACTTGATCTAAAGTTACATGATCATCATCATTAGCTTCCTCACTAATTGTTGTAGTAGTCACAGGAACAGATTTCTGTGATGAACTATTTTCCAATAAGGGAGAAGGTACAATTACCTTATCAAGTTTTCTACTTTCCTCCCACTCACTTCTGTCAAGAGAAACTCCTTCTCTAGAAAGGATCCATTCTTAGCAATGAATGTCTTGCCTTCGGATCTGTGATAGAAGGTGTACCCAACTGTCTCCTTTGGGTATCCTATGAAGACATATTTCTCCGATTTGAGTTTGAGCTTATCGAGATGAAACTTTTTCACATTAGCATCGCAACTCCAAACTTTAAGAAACGACAACTTAGGTTTCTTGCCAAACCATAGTTCATACGGTGTCGTCTCAACGGATTTAGATGGTGCCCTATTTAACGTGAATGCAGCTGTCTCTAATGCATAACCCCAAAACGATAGTGGTAGATCGGTAAAAGACATCATAGATCGCACCATATCTAATAAAGTACGGTTATGACGTTCGGACACACCATTACATTGTGGTGTTCTAGGTGGCGTGAGTAGTGAAACTATTTCACATTGTTTTTAACTGAAGCCAAACTCGTAACTCAAATACTCTTCTCTACGATCAGATTGTAGAAACTTTATTTTCTTGTTACGATGATTTTTCACTTCACTCTGAAATTCTTTGAACTTTTGAAATGTTTCAGACTTATGTTTCATCAAGTAGATATACTTATATCTGCTCAAATCATCTGTGAAGATCAGAAAATAATGATACCTGCCATGAGCCTCAATATTCATCGGACCACATACATCAGTATGTATGATTTCCAACAAATCTGTTGCTCACTCCATTGTTCCGGAGAACGGAGTCTTAGTCATCTTGCCTATGAGGCATGGTTCGCAAGCACCAACTGATTCATAATCAAGTGATTCCAAAAGCCCATCAACATGGATTTTCTTCATGCGCTTTACACCAATATGACCTAAACGGCAGTGCCACAAATAAGTTGCACTATCATTATTAACTTTGCATCTTTTGGTTTCAATATTATGAATATGTGTATTGCTATGATCGAGATCCAATGAACCATTTTCATTGGGTGTGTAACCATATAAGGTTTTATTCATGTAAACAGAACAACAATTTATTCTCTTACTTAAATGAATAACCGTATTACAATAAACATGATCAAATCATATTCATGCTCAACGCAAACACCAAATAACACTTATTTAGGTTCAACACTAATCACGAAAGTATAGGGAGTGTGCGATGATGATCATATCAATCTTGGAACCACTTCCAACACACATCGTCACTTCACCCTTAACTAGTCTCTGTTCATTCTGCAACTCCCGTTTCGAGTTACTACTCTTAGCAACTGAACTAGCATCAAATACT
>NW_021311239.1:0-1101 GCF_002162155.2 Triticum dicoccoides
TAGAGAAAATATAGTTGAAAGTTGACAGTAGCGATTATGCGGACAGTAGAAAGCTTATGTCCTTAATGCACCGCTCAATGTGCTGAACCCCAAACCTCGTTTGTGGATGTTTCGAACATCGAACATACACGTTTTGATAACTACGTGATAGTTCAATGAAATGGTTTAAGTAGAGGCACCAAAGACGTTTTCGAAACGTCGCGGAACATATGAGATGTTTCGAGGGCTGAAATTGGGATTTCAGGCTCGTGCCCATGTCAAGAGGTATAAGACCTCCAACGATTTTCTTAGCCTGCAAACTAAGGGAGAAAAGCTCAATCGTTGAGCTTGTGCTCAGATTGTCTGAGTACAACAATCACTTGAATCAAGTGGGAGTTGATCTTCCAGATGAAATAGTGATAGTTTCTCCGAAGTCATTACCACCAAGCTGCTAGAGCTTCGTGATGAACTATAACATATCAGGGATAGATATGATGATCCTTGAAATATTCACGTTGTTTGACACCGCGAAAGTAGAAATCAAGAAGGAGCATCAATTGTTGATGGTTGATGAAACCACTAGTTTCAAGAAGGGCAAGGGAACAAAGGGATACTTCATGAAATGGCAATTCAGCTGCTGCTCTAGTGAAGAAACCCAAGGTTGAACCCAAACCTGAGACTAAGTGCTTCTGTAATAAGGGGAACAACCACTGGAGCAGCATTACCCTAGATACTTGGTAGATGAGAAGGCTGGCAAGGTCGATAGAAGTATATTGGATATACATTATGTTAATGTGTACTTTACAAGTACTCCTAGTAGCACCAGGGTATTAGATACCGGTTCGACTGCTAAGTGTTAGTAACTCGAAATAAAAGCTACGGAATGAAATGGAGACTAGCTAAAGGTGAGCTGACGATATGTGTTGGAAGTGTTTCCAAGTTTGATGTGATCTAACATCGCACGCTCCCTCTACCATCAAGATTAGTATTAAACCTGAATAAGTGCTCTTGCACCTATAGGAATGGTTTATTGAATCTTGATCGTAGTGATACACATTTTCATGCCAAAAGATATAAGATAGTAATGATAGTACCACTTACTTGTGGCACTGCCATGTAAGT
>NW_021311240.1:0-1151 GCF_002162155.2 Triticum dicoccoides
ATCAATAGGTGCACGAGGTAGGAAACCATACACAACTTCAAAAGGGCACATCTTAGTAGTAGAATGCAATGAACGATTATAAGCAAATTCAATATGAGGCAAGCATTCCTCCCACATTTTCTTATTATTCTTCAAAACAGCCCCAAGCATAGTAGACAACGTTCTATTGACTACTTCAGTTTGTCCATCAGTTTGGGGGTGACAAGTAGTACTAAAAAGCAGTTTAGTCCCCAACTTAGCCCATAAACATCTCCAAAAGTGGCTAAGAAATTTAGTATCACGATCTGAAACAATAGTATTTGGCACACCATGCAAGCGAATAATTTCACGAAAGAACAAATCAGCAACATTAACAGCATCATCGCTTTTATGACATGGTATAAAGTGTGCCATTTTCGAGAATCTATCCACGACAACAAATATGCTATCCCTCCCCTTCTTTGTTCGAGGTAAACCTAAAACAAAGTCCATAGAAATATCCTCCCAAGGAACACTAGGTACAGGCAAAGGCATATATAAACCATGAGGATTGAGTCGTGACTTAGCTTTTTGACATGTAGTGCATCGAGCAATAAAACGCTCAACATCCCGTCTCATCTTTGGCCAAAAGAAATGTGTAGCAAGTACGTCCTCCGTCTTCTTCACGCCAAAATGTCCCATTAATCCTCCTCCATGCGCTTCCTGCAACAACAAAAGACGAACGGAGCTAGCTGGAATGCATACTTGTTAGCACGAAACACAAATCCATCGTTAACGACAAACTTGTTCCACATTCTTCCTTCTTTACAATTCTGCATTACATCTTTAAAATCAGCATCATGCACATATTGATCTTTGATGGTCTCCAAACCAAATATTTTGAAGTCAAGTGGTGAAAGCATAGTATAGCGACGAGACAATGCATCAGCAATAACATTTTCTTTTCCCTTCTTGTGTTTAATGACATAAGGGAAAGTCTCAATGAATTCAACCCATTTAGCATGTCTACGATTCAGTTTAGCTTGACTTTTAATATGTTTCAAAGATTCATGATCAGAATGTATAACAAATTCTTTGGGCCATAAATAATGTTGCCATGTTTCTAAAGTCCGAACAAGAGCATATAATTCTTTATCATAAGTAGAATAATTCAGACTAGGCCCACTCAATTT
>NW_021311241.1:0-1804 GCF_002162155.2 Triticum dicoccoides
GCAGGTCGCCGGCATGGACGGGAGTCGTGTACTACGACGCTGGTAGATGGTGTGTTGGAGATATGTGATACGTCTCCAATGTATATATAATTTTTGATTGCTACATGCTACTTTATCTACTGTTTTGGACTATATTGGGCTTTATTTTCCACTTTTATATTATTTTTTTGGGACTAACCTATTAACCGGAGGCCCGGCCCAGAATTGCTGTTTTTTGCGTATTTTAGTGTTTCGAAGAAACGGAATATCAAACGGAGTCCAAACGGAATGAAACCTTCGGGAACGTGATTTTCTCACCGAACGTGATCCAGGAGACTTGGACCCTACTCCAAGAAGTAACAGAGGCGGTCACGAGGGTGGGAGGCGCACCCCCTGCCTCGTGGGCCCCCTGTTGCTCCACCGACGTACTCCTTCCTCCTATAGATACCTACGTACCCCCAAACGATCAGAACAGGAGCCAAAAACCTAATTCCACCGCTGCAACTTCCTGTATCCACGAGATCCCATCTTGGGTCCTGTTCCGGAGCTCCGCCGGAGGGGGCATCCACCACGGAGGGCTTCTACATCATCACCATAGCCCCTCCGATGAAGTGTGAGTAGTTTACTTTAGACCTTCGGGTCCATAGCTAGTAGCTAGATGGCTTCTTCTCTCTTTTTGAATCTCAATACAATGTTCTCCCCCTCTCTCGTGGAGATCTATTCGATGTAATCTTTTTTTTCCGGTGTGTTTGTTGAGACCGATGAATTGTGGGTTTATGATCAAGTTTATCTATGAACAATATTTGAATCTTCTCTGAATTCTTTTATGTATGATTGGTTATCTTTGCAAGTCCCTTCGAATTATCCATTTGGTTTGGCCAACTAGATTGGTAGTTCTTGCAATGGGAGAAGTGCTTTGCTTTGGGTTCAATCTTGCGGTGTCCTTTCCCAGTGATAGAAGGGGCAGCAAGGCACGTATTGTATTGTTGCCATCGAGGATAACAAGATGGGGTTTTTATCATATTGCATGAATTTATCCCTCTACATCATGTCATCTTGCTTAAGGCGTTACTCTGTTTTTAACTTAATACTCTAGATGCATGCTGGATTGCGGTCGATGAGTGGAGTAATAGTAGTAGATGCAGGCAGGAGTCGGTCTACTTGTCTCGGATGTGATGCCAATATACATGATCATACCTTGATATTCTCATAACTATGCTCAATTCTGTCAATTGCTCAATAGTAATTTGTTCACCCACCGTAGAATACTTATGCTCTTGAGAGAAGCCACTAGTGAAACCTATGGCCCCCGGGTCTATTTTCATCATATCAATCTCCATCACTTTAATACTTGCTTTGTTTTTACTTTGCCTTTTACTTTTCACTTTGCATCTCTATATCAAAAATACCAAAAATATTATTTATCATCTCTATCAGATCTCACTCCCGTAAGTGACCGTGAAGGGATTGACAACCCCTAATCGCGTTGGTTGCGAGGAGCTATTGTTTTGTGCAGGTACGAGGGACTTGCGTGTAGCCTCCTACTGGATTGATACTTTGGTTCTCAAAAACTGAGGGAAATACTTACGCTACTTTGCTGCATCATCCTCTCCTCTTCGGGGAAATCCAACGCAGTGCTCAAGAGGTAGCAAGAAGAATTTCTGGCGCCATTGCCGGGGAGGCTTACGCAAGAGCACCGTTAAAATCTACATACCTAGTACCCATCACAATCCCTATCTCCCGCATTACATTATTTGCCATTTGCCTCTCGTTTTCCTCTCCTCCACTTCACCCTTGCCGTTTTATTCGCCCTCTCTTTCCCAAT
>NW_021311242.1:0-1364 GCF_002162155.2 Triticum dicoccoides
GTACGATAATGTTGCTTGATTTTAGTGAACTGCACAAATGGAGACAAGACTTCCAATCTGTATGTGCACCGTAATATCCCATTGAGGTAAGATAAGGATATTTCACAACTGCTGGTCTGTATTTTGCCATTTTCATCAAAAAATTAAGTTTAGTACTATACTTGTGCTCCCTAATTGACATGCCAAATCTTACATTGAAGGCGAAGCTTGTTTGTTATTGAACCAAGTGATGAAGGGGAAGAACAAGGGGAAGAAAAACAAAAATCAACTCCCGGTGCTGTAATGAAGCACTGGAACTGTGATGTCACAAGTAATGGTATAGTTTTGCATCTTAATTTATTGCTATGGCTGGAACGAACAATTGTTTTGCCACCGATTTGATGCCACTCTTAATGTAATATGTAATTATCTCTACTTGTGCAAACAGGGATCTTCTTTGAAGATACCATATATTTTAGTGGAGCTGCACAAGAAGATGTTGGAAACATTAAACTAATCGAGGAGTATATAGTAAGCATGGCCACCACCGTAGATAGCAACAGATGGTTCCAGAGAATTGCTTCATCTGTATGCTCTACACAATAAGCCTCCTAACAAAGGTTGGTACTCACCCACTGATTTCATCCATATGATTGAGCTTTGTCATCTCTATTGGTGTTGTGCTACTGTTTAGATACTGTCATGAAAAAGTGGTATTGTCCTTGAGAAGTGCTTCATCTGTACTATTTTAAATATTTCCTTTCCTTTTTTTGAGAAAACAGTGATGCTAGCATTTAGTAGTCCTCTTGTGTTTGCACAACAGGATCATCTTCCTCTGAATAAGAATATGGAGTACGTGAAGTGACTAGTTCCGATTATGCCAGGATGAAGAAGCCCTGTCTATCTTATCATCAAAAGGAGCAGTTGAAGGATGGTTCCATTACTCCCCACAAGACCAAACTAACTTCAGATCAGAAGGACTGACAAAATCTCCATTTTTTTGCTGTGATGCGCGAGTACAATGTTGTTCTAGGATTCTTTCTGGTGAGTTCCATTTTTCTAAAAGTGTGCTCTACATGGACCATGTATGTGCCTGTTGAAACTATCAATTCATAGTACAGTTTGCTTTATACTAATCACTTTTTTGTATTTGTGCAAACAGGGGTGCTCAGCTTGATTTTAATGGGAACTGCACAAAATGTTCATGAATACATCGAATCATTCATTTCCACCACAAGAAAGGAGGTGCCGATAAGTTCAAGGCGTTGCAACATATACGGGCGAAATCATACAAGCTATGCGTGAATTTGGTTGATTTTGGTGAAACTGCACAAAAAGAACAGCTAGTTTATTTAGCACGAGGTGCCATGCCAATGTCCGAAGTG
>NW_021311243.1:0-1234 GCF_002162155.2 Triticum dicoccoides
TGTCATCGCTTCCGCAGTCGGTCTGCGTTGGGTACGTAGACAACACTCTCCTCTCGTTGCTATGCATCACATGATCCTGTGTGCGCGTAGGAAAATTTTTGAAATTACTACGAAACCCAACAGTGGCATCCGAGCCTAGGTTAATGATGTTGATGTTATATGCACGAGTAGAACACAAGTGAGTTGTGGACGATACAAGTCATACTGCCTACCAGCATGTCATATTTTGGTTCAGCGGTATTGTTGGACGAGACGACCCGGACCAACCTTACGCGTACGCTTACGCGAGACCGGTTCCCTCGACGTGCTTTGCACAGAGATGGCTTGCGGGCGACTGCCTCTCCAACTTTAGTTGAACCAAGTATGGCTACGCCCGGTCCTTGCGAAGGTTAAAACGGAGTCTATTTGACAAACTATCGTTGTGGTTTTGATGCGTAGGTGAGATTGGTTCTTACTTAAGCCCGTAGCAGTCACGTAAAACATGCAACAACAAAGTAGAGGACGTCTAACTTGTTTTTGCAGGGCATGTTGTGATGTGATATGGTCAAGGCATGATGCTGAATTTTATTGTATGAGATGATCATGTTTTGTAATCAAGTTATCGGCAACTGGCAGGAGCCATATGGTTGTCGCTTTATTGTATGCAATGCAATCGCGATGTAATGCTTTACTTTATTACTAAACGGTAGTGATAGTCGTGGAAGCATAAGATTGGCGAGACGACAACGATGCTACGATGGAGATCAAGGTGTCGCGCCGGTGACGATGGTGATCATGACGGTGCTTTGGAGATGGAGATCACAAGCACAAGATGATGATGGCCATATCATATCACTTATATTGATTGCATGTGATGTTTATCCTTTTATGCATCTTATCTTGCTTTGATTGACGGTAGCATTATAAGATGATCTCTCACTAAATTATCAAGAAGTGTTCTCCCTGAGTATGCACCGTTGCAAAAGTTCTTCGTGCTGAGACACCACGTGATGATCGGGTGTGATAGGCTCTACGTTCAAATACAACGGGTGCAAAACAGTTGCGCACGCAGAATACTCAGGTTAAACTTGACGAGCCTAGCATATGCAGATATGGCCTCGGAACACGGAGACCGAAAGGTCGAGCGTGAATCATATAGTAGATATGATCAACATAATGATGTTCACCGATGAAACTACTCCATCTCACGTGATGATCGGACATGGTTTAGTTGATTTGGATCACGTGATCACTT
>NW_021311244.1:0-527 GCF_002162155.2 Triticum dicoccoides
GGCACGCGCGGCAGCGGTGGCGTGTGAAAGCGAGGCAGCGGCGGCGTGTGAAGGCGCGACGCGGCAGCCGAGGCATCGCTGGCGTGGGAAGGCGGCGCGACGCGGCAGGCGAGGCATCGGTGGCGTGGGAAGGTGCGGGGACGGCACGCGCGGCAGTCGAAGCGCTGGTGGCATCTGAAGGCGGGCGGGCGGTCGCCGCAGCGGCGGCAGCCGACCGGTAGCGTCAGCTGCCGGCGGCGGAAGGGGCCCGGTCGCCGCACGCGCGACAATGGAGGGCACGGACTACCACGCCAGAAGGCTGGCGGCAGGAGATCGGCCGCGAGCAGTCAGCGCCACAATTAGTGCGCCGCTCACTGCACGACCGCGCCACGACCACACGTACGCCCCCACCGACTGCATTTGACTTTGTGGGCCCATGGATGCTAACAGCTTGGCTCGGCTCGCGTCCTCACAGCTGCCATGCGGCTCGGCTCGTGCGGCAGCCCCGTATACACAGGCGCGCGGGGGGTATCGGCGTGGACGCGCGG
>NW_021311245.1:0-1879 GCF_002162155.2 Triticum dicoccoides
CCCCCGAGGCTGTGGCTATTGCCAACAAGCTTAACTGCCGCTTGGGCTCCTTCCCCACTACCTATCTGGGGACGCCCATTAGTGTCTCGCGTCTCACTGTGCCTGACTTGCGACCCTCCGTGACCAAGCTCCAGTCCAGATGCGAGCCCTGGCAGGGGAGGTGGCTGTCGAAGGCGGCCCGGACTATCCTTATCAACTCTTCCCTCTCCAGCCTCCTCTTGTTCCTTATGAGTTTCTACAGCCTCCATGAATCTCTCCATAAGGAGATCGCCAAAATCCAGTCCCGATTCTACTGGGCTGGCGACCAGGGCAAGCAGAAGTATCACATGGTCAGCTGGCCTGACATCTGCAAGCCCCGGGAGCGGGTGGATTAGGCATCATGTGCTCTAAACGGATGAATATTGCCCTTCTCTCCCGGTGGCTTTGGCGTATCGCGCAGGGCCAGGGTGGCCTCTGGCTGGACATTATCCGGAATAAGTACCTGCGCGGTCAACCCATTGCCTTCTGCCAGAAATCGGGCGGATCTCAGTTTTGGCAGTCCCTCGTCCAACTCTTACCGGTGCTCCGCATTGGTACCTCTATCTCGGTGGGGTCCGGTCTCTCGACGCTTTTCTAGTTCGATCGTTGGGCCGGAGACTCCCCCTTTGCGGCCCGCTTCCCCGGCCTCTTCTCTATCTCTGTCGACCCCATGATTTCTGTTGATAGGGCCCTTCTTGACTTAGGGCGCCTTGCTTTCCGCCGGCCCAAAGGGCCGGCGGAATCCGCCGCCTGGCGTGAGTTGCTTGACTGCGTTGCTCTTCATGAGCCGTTGGTGGATGGCGGCCAGGACCTTGTGCGCTGGCACCTGGAGCCGGCTGGCCAGTTCTCCACCAAATCGCTTTACTTGGCCATTGCTCCCTCATCCGCCCCCCTCCCCCTCTCGATGGTGTGGTCCATTCGCGTCCCACTGAAGATTCGCATATTCATGTGGCAGTGGATCCGTGGACGGGTCCCGTCCGGTGTGGAGGTCCGCAAACGCAATGGCCCGGGCACTGGTATCTGCCCCCTCTGCAATGTCCCCGAAGACTCCAATCACATTTTCTTCGCTTGCGCCTCCACCTGGTTCCTTTGGAGCTGCTTTCGCGAGATTGTTGGTGGGAGTTGGTGCCACCCCAATTTCCCGGACCTCTTTGCTGAACTCCAAGTGTCCCCTACATCCTCTCGCCACATTAGATGGCTGGAGGTGGGGGTCCTTGCCTGGACGCTGTGGACAGTTCGCAATAAGCTTGTGATCCAACACTCTCCCCTTCGGCGCTCTACTGATGCTCTCTACAAATTCTCGGGTTTCTTGCAGCTTTGGCGGCCGCTTAGCCGCCCCCGGATCGGGACGCCATCTCAGCCTTCATCGCCGATCTACGCTCGATGGCCGTCCGTCTGTCGCCACCGCCCCCGCCGCCACCGCCGGAGCCTGACTAGATCACCTGCGCTGGGCCGTCTATGTGGTGTTGTGTTTTTTCTTTTTCTCTGGGCTTGTTGAGCTGTGCCCTCAGCAGAACCTCTGTACTTTGTCGTGATACTTGGGTGGTGTGTGTTTGTGGACCTTCTGTGGTTGTATGTCTTGTGGCGGTTTGCTTTATTTATAAAGCGGGGCGAAAGCCTTTTTCGGTATGGAGCCATTGTGCATGAAATAATAAACCACTTCTTAGATTTTGATATTTGTAAGGTTAGCCATGAATTTAGGAGCTCAAATTATGAAGCTCACAACTTAGCGAAGTATGCTTTATCTCTTGGGGTTGGACGCCGAGTGTGGCTGGGCCACCCCGGAGATCTTCCATCTGTCCCTATAAACATTGTGAAGACTTAATAAAAAGCTTCGTGAGGTTGTCTCAAAAAAAAAAAA
>NW_021311246.1:0-1533 GCF_002162155.2 Triticum dicoccoides
GTTCAAACCCTTCTGGTTTTAGTTGCATTAGCCCAACACACTCATATTGCCATGTTTCATGCATGCATCATATTGTTGCACATTGTTTGGTGATGGTTGTGTATCGGTGTCCTTTGCGACAGGTTCTGCCTCCGAGGAGTACCGTGATTACCCTAACGAAGAACCGTATCAGTGCATCGAACCATCAGGCAAGCAACCAACCATTTGATCATATCGATACAATCCCATGTTCTCGCTCCTGCTCTCTTTTACTGCATTAAGACAACGCGTTTCAAACTGCTGTGTGCTACGGTAGTTGAACCCATTTCCTCTGCATGACCTGTCATTGCCACAGTAACTAGATGAAACCCACTAGCATGTGTAGGAGTTGATTGAGCCATATGTATGTGTTGTTCCTACCTTGCTATGCCTGCTATGCTTAGAGTCGTGTCAGTTCTGGTTCATCTGGGTGATGGGCTAGAGTGAAATGATTATGTCGGTAATGAGAGTGGTGTGGTGAACACGATTTGGTAAAGGTATCGATGAGAGGCCATGTAGGAGTACATGGTGGGTTGTTTCATTGAAGCCGACCTTAAGCACTGAGATCTGTATGTGTGATTTAAGAATCATCTACTACCATGCATTGGGCCCGAAACCAATGGACCCTCTCGGCTTCTTATTCACCCTACTTCTCCGTCCAGGAGTTGCAAGTAGTTTCTGGTGTTTGTAGCCTACTGGAGGCCGTGGACAGCGCTGACCGTAGGGGTGGGCTGTGATGCGGTAGGTACGTGGCCGGGTGTACCGAATACCCGTTAGGTATCTCGGGAACCCTGTTCACATCGTTCGTGGCCGTATGGGAAACCTCGGCCGGACTCCCTGCGGATGGAACCTGAATAGGCGATAAACCTGGACTGGAGGCTTAGGTGATTAGGTAGGTCGTGGCCGACACCCACGTTGGGCTTCCGCTTGAAGGTAGCCGAGTACATGTCGTGTAAACGACGGTAAGTGGTGAGAGCGTGTATGAAGAAGTACACCCCTGCAGGGTTAACATGATCTATTCGAATAGCCGCGTCCGCGGTAAAGGACTACTTGGTTGCCTATACAGTTCATAGACAAGTAAATGGAAACTGCTAAAAGCCTCAAGATAAGTGTGAGTGCCGAGGATGGCTCTTCCATAGGGAGACGGAGGTGGATCCTCGGTAGTGTATTGGAGTGGTGAGTAGTGGACTCGTGTGCGCAAAACCATTTCAAGTTGAAGTATCGTAGGATAGTCTAGCCAAAAGTCAAAGCTGGCTTGCTGCAATAACTCCACCAACCCTTCTTGATAATATGCATGTATGTAGGATCTGATGTAAGTCTTGCTGAGTACCTTCGTACTCATGTTGCTATAATTTACATTTTTACAGAAGACGCTGCAACCCCTTCTGATGGGTTCTATGTAGACATTGACATCAACGAGTAGGCTAAAGGCCCAGGTGGTGACCCTGAGCTTGTGAAGGACCACGTAGTATAGCTAGGCTTTCCAAGCCTCTTTTATTTTACTAGTTGTCTGTA
>NW_021311247.1:0-1591 GCF_002162155.2 Triticum dicoccoides
GTAGTATAGTTAGGCTTCCAAGCCTCTTTTATTTTACTAGTTGTCTGTACCCAGACAAAGTACTTCCGCTGTTGGCTTGTATGACTGTATGACTTGTATGTTGGGTCGTGAGATCCGTACCTTTGTGTATGATATGTATGGCTCCCTGAGCCTTAAATAAAGTACTTGTGTCATAGAGTCATGTTGTGATGCTTCGTTGTATTTGCACATATCGAGCATATTGTGTGTATGATTGAAATGCTTGGTATGTGTGGGATCTGACTATCTAGTTGTTTATCTTTAGTAGCCTCTCTTACCGGGAAATGTCTCCTAGTGTTTCCACCGAGCCATGGTAGCTTGCTACTGCTCCGGAACACTTAGGCTGGCCGGCATGTGTCCTTCTTCGTTCCTGTGTCTGTCCCTTCGGGGAAATGTCACGCTCTGAGTACCGGAGTCCTGTTAGCCCGCTACAGCCCGGTTTACTGGAGTCCTGCTAGCCCAGTGCTATAGCCCGGACCCACTTGCTGATGACCGACACGTTCAAAGCTGGGTCATGGATGCCTGTCCCTGTAAGTCTGTGCCACTTTGGGTTTACGACTAGTCATGTCAGCCCGGGCTCTTTATCATATGGATGCTAGCGACACTATCATATACGTGAGCCAAAAGGGGAAAACGGTCCCGGGCAAAGGTAAGGCGACACCCGTGGGAATACCGTGCGTGAGGCCGCAAAGTGATATGAAGTGTTACCGGCTAGATCGATGTGACATCGAGTCGGGGTCCTGACAGCGTTGGCATCAGAGCCGGACTGCCTGTAGGTTCTCCAAGCCAAACTGGTCGATGTTGAGTCTAGACATTCTTTAGTTATATGTAGGGGAATTGTTTGTGGGTTGGAACGTAAGGCTCTTTTTACTCCTTATACCTTATGACTTTCTGATCTGAGTCAGTCCATTCTTCCATCGGGGGTTAAGGAATTAGGATCTGTTCTCTCTATCAGGATCACGTGTTACTAATCAGTAGTACCTTATAAGTTTGATGGATACAAGCCTAGTTCAGTTCTACTACCACATTATGTTGCTAGAATGGTTTCAGAACTTTGATATGATGATGCTGAGTGTGTACGAAATCCTTTGTCAAATGTCTCAAAATCCTTTTTGAGCATTTACAGCTGTTATGCTGCCGAAATTTTGCTAGAAATTCTAATGCCTTTGCATTATAACTGTGCTTTCAGATGGCCACTCGCGACCTCAATCAAGTGGTTCGCCTGACTCGATGCCTAGATGTACCCGGCCATACTGCTAAGTTGGTCAGGGTAATGACTGAGGCTGGATATCGCTGGTATCCCGAGTACACGGTCGAAGAGCAATTCCGGGACTTCAATCAAAGCCAGTATCTCTGCACTGTCAGGATATTTCCATCTTATCCTGGATCCACCGAGCCTCTTCACTGCTCCTATGGACTCGGGGTTACTATTGAGATGGCTGTGCAGGACGCCGCCTACTCTATGATGACCATTATGCGAGTCAGATCTGGTTTATTTCGGGACTCTGATTTCCGGTATATGCCAGGATCACTTCCGGGAGCACAAGGGTATCTCCAGGCTATTTATGCTGAC
>NW_021311248.1:0-1143 GCF_002162155.2 Triticum dicoccoides
TGTAAGCAGCTTCACCGAGGTCTTTCATTGAAAAACTTTTATTCAAGTATCCCTTTATGCTATCCAGAAATTCTATATCATTTCCAATCAGTAATATGTCATCCACATATAATATCAGAAATGCTACAGAGCTCCCACTCACTTTCTTGTAAATACAGGCTTCTCCGAAAGTCTGTATAAAACCAAATGCTTTGATCACACTATCAAAACGTTTATTCCAACTCCGAGAGGCTTGCACCAGTCCATAAATGGATCGCTGGAGCTTGCACACTTTGTTAGCTCCCTTTGGATCGACAAAACCTTCTGGTTGCATCATATACAACTCTTCTTCCAGAAATCCATTCAGGAATGCAGTTTTGACATCCATTTGCCAAATTTCATAATCATAAAATGCGGCAATTGCTAACATGATTCGGACGGACTTAAGCATCTCTACGGGTGAGAAGGTCTCATCGTAGTCAATTCCTTGAACTTGCCGAAAACCTTTTGCGACAAGTCGAGCTTTGTAGACAGTAACATTATCATCAGCGTCAGTCTTCTTCTTAAAAATCCATTTATTCTCAATTGCTTGCCGATCATCGGGCAAGTCAACCAAAGTCCATACTTTGTTCTCATACATGGATCCCATCTCAGATTTCATGGCTTCAAGCCACTTTACGGAATCTGGGCTCACCATCGCTTCTTCATAGTTCGTAGGTTCATCATGATCTAGTAGCATGACCTCCAGAACAGGATTACCGTACCACTCTGGTGCGGATCTTACTCTGGTTGATCTACGCGGTTCAGTAGTATCTTGATCTGAAGTTTCATGATCATTATCATTGGCTTCCTCACTAACTGGTGTAGGTGTCACTGAAACAGTTTTCTGTGATGAACTACTTTCCAGTAAGGGAGCAGGTACAGTTACCTCGTCAAGTTCTACTTTCCTCCCACTCACTTCTTTCGAGAGAACCTCCTTCTCTAGAAATGATCCATTCTTAGCAACGAATGTTTTGCCTTCGGATCTGTGATAGAAGGTGTACCCAACAGTTTCCTTTGGGTATCCTATGAAGACACATTTCTCTGATTTGGGTTCGAGCTTATCAGGTTGAAGCTTTTTCACATAAGCATCGCAGCCCCAAACTTTAAGAAACGACAACTTTG
>NW_021311249.1:0-1731 GCF_002162155.2 Triticum dicoccoides
AAAAAAAACAAAAAACGGGCAAGAAAAGAGGAAAAATAAACAATATAAAATATGCTTTGTTGACTTCAATTCATCGCGGTGTAACTTTGCTTCAAAAACAAAAAATCACAGCCAGAGAAAACATGGAAAACAAGCTCAACATGGCTCAAATAAGTAGCCGGGACGCACACGGCCCGGAAAACAAACATAGCGCGGTAAAAGAAAAGCACCAGCCCTCACTAGACAACTAGTTTACATGAGAAAAAACACCAGCCTGCACTAAACAAACAGTTTACATGAGTCCGTGTCAAAAAAAAGTTTACATGAATTTTATAGCAATCAATCATGTGGTTTGAGACATAGATGTGAGGCAAGTATATTGCATCTAGATGTGAAATAGTAATCCCGAATTTCCAATGCCCCCTAGTTCCCATCAGATCGTATCGTGGAATTGAAATCATCATTGCCACTCTGCACGCTCGTTTATTGCTCTACTCTCCAGCTATTTTTTAACTAGCAACTAGTAGTACATTTCAATGTTGGTTCCCCTACACACGCAAAAATTCATGGCGCGTGTTGCTGCTCCCGTTTGTTTTAACAATAAAATATTTGAAATGAAAATAAATACAAAGAGACATTTAAATTGTAAGTTGAAAAGACATGAATTTTAATGTCATCATGACTAGCCTTATTAATCACATGATTTGGTGCAAAGTTCTGATTTTTCTCTGTACTTGATAGGTAATTTGTGATTACTAACGCTAGAGCTAGAGTATGTGGAGCATCTGCTTAATATATGCATCCTTTTATGTGATGATGTTGTTGATGCAATTGACGCATGAGAGGACATAATGGAAGAATATGAGCTTGCAAGAGGTGAGAGGGGAGAGAAATGCAGGTAGCAACAAAGCTAATCGATGCAAAGCGAATTTGTTATCAGCTACAGTCGGAGCAATGCAGCTATCATGATAAAGTAGTAGCTATGTTGTTAGGATTAGGGAGAGAAGTGTTGTTTGTGTTGAAGCTGATGTTGCAAAGTGTGATGATGTTGTGTGTGGTCTATCTCTCCTTAGTTGTGAAGAAATGATGAACTAGTGCAACTCAGTTAGTCAACACAAATTGTTCTGAAGATATGAAACTGGAGCAGCATATGTACTAAAAAATGGGTAAATTATGTCACTAGGGTGTATCTTGAGGGTGAAAACTTGAATTTACTCATAATTTTACAGGCGGAGAAGCAGAAGCCCAACAATGTCACTACAAGTATATTGCCTAGTTTTGTGCATACATGGGTGTTATTCTCATGTCTATCATTCCGTGAATCAATTTTCTTTATCATTTCTGGAAAATGGGCGTAACTTTCTAGAAAAATATGTAACAGAATTTAGTCATTTTGTGTGGTCAGTCTTAGCTCCACGTATCAGCAACTTGAAGTCCATGAGATAGAATTCCTCCATGGGCATCTTCTTGGATAGTGAATGGCTACAAAACAATTAGACTATCCCCGTGCCCCAGTGGAACCTAGACTAGCCCAAGGTCCTTGAACCCTACCCAACTATGTCTAGTTCAGCGGTATAACCGGTGAAGGGAAAGAGGATCACTCGTCGAAGGAGGGTGGTATAGCTACTCCAATTTTCTATGCTTCACACCCCTATCAGATATCTTCTTGTGGAAATGAATTGAATTGTCAGTACTCTCAATACATAAACTTGTTGCTATCCTCTCCAAAGTTTTCCCCGACAAACTAGTAGT
>NW_021311250.1:0-1073 GCF_002162155.2 Triticum dicoccoides
GCCAATTCTGACCCGTTTCGTGGACTATTACTCACCTTTTTGGGGTCCCGAAGCTATTTCCATAGTTGTTGAACCCAAAGATGCACTTACGTGTCGTTCATCAACACTCGCAGTTTTGGCCGATTCTGGCCCGTTTTGTGGACTATAACTCGCTGTTTCGGGTCCCGGAGGGATTTCCACGATTGACGAACCCCTGGTGCGTTTATGTTTCGGTCATCAACAATCGCGGTTTTCTTCGATTCTGTCCCTTTCGTGGACTACTACTCACCGTTTTGGGGTCCTAAAGCGATTTCCATTGTTGCCGAACCCCAATGTGTGTTTACATGTTGGTCGTCAAGTCTCGCAGTTTTGGCCGATTCTGGCCCGTTTGGTGCACTATTACTCACCGTTTTGGGGTCCCGGAGGGATTTCCACGATTGACGAACCCCGCGGTGCGTTTATGTGTCGGTTATCAACACTCACCATTTTGCCAATTTCTGGTCTGTCACGTGGACAATTACTCACTGTTTGGGGGTCCTAGAGCGATTTCCACAATTTACAATCCCAGGGGTCTGTTTATGTGCCCGTCGTCAACACTCATAGTTCTGGCCAATTCTGACCCGTTTCGTGGACTATTACTCACCTTTTTGGGGTCCCGAAGCTATTTCCATAGTTGTTGAACCCAAAGATGCACTTACGTGTCGTTCATCAACACTCGCAGTTTTGGCCGATTCTGGCCCGTTTTGTGGACTATAACTCGTTGTTTCGGGTCCCGGAGGGATTTCCACGATTGACGAACCCCTGGTGCGTTTATGTTTCGGTCATCAACAATCGCGGTTTTCTTCGATTCTGTCCCTTTCGTGGACTACTACTCACCGTTTTGGGGTCCTAAAGCGATTTCCATTGTTGCCGAACCCCAATGTGTGTTTACATGTTGGTCGTCAAGTCTCGCAGTTTTGGCCGATTCTGGCCCGTTTCTTGGACTATTACTCAGTTTTGGGGTCCCGAAGTGATTTCCACGATTGACGAACCCCGGGGGTGCATTTATGTGTCGGTCATCAACACTCACAATTTTGGTTAATTCTGGCCGTCTC
>NW_021311251.1:0-854 GCF_002162155.2 Triticum dicoccoides
CGGAGGGATTTCCACGGTTGACGAACCCCTGGTGCGTTTATGTTTCGGTCATCAACAATCGCGGTTTTCTTTGATTATGTCCCTTTCGTGGACTACTACTCACCGTTTTGGGGTCCTAAAGCGATTTCCATTGTTGCCGAACCCCAATGTGTGTTTACATGTTGGTCGTCAAGTCTCGCAGTTTTGGCCGATTCTGGCCCGTTTGGTGCACTATTACTCACCGTTTTGGGGTCCCGGAGGGATTTCCACGATTGACGAACCCCGCGGTGCGTTTATGTGTCGGTTATCAACACTCACCATTTTGCCAATTTCTGGTCTGTCACGTGGACAATTACTCACTGTTTGGGGGTCCTAGAGCGATTTCCACGATTTACAATCCCAGGGGTGCGTTTATGTGCCCGTCGTCAACACTCATAGTTCTGGCCAATTCTGACCCGTTTCATGGACTATTACTCACCTTTTTGGGGTCCCGAAGCTATTTCCATAGTTGTTGAACCCAAAGATGCACTTACGTGTCGTTCATCAACACTCGCAGTTTTGGCCGATTCTGGCCCGTTTTGTGGACTATAACTCGCTGTTTCGGGTCCCGGAGGGATTTCCACGATTGACGAACCCCTGGTGCGTTTATGTTTCGGTCATCAACAATCGCGGTTTTCTTCGATTCTGTCCCTTTCGTGGACTACTACTCACCGTTTTGGGGTCCTAAAGCGATTTCCATTGTTGCCGAACCCCAATGTGTGTTTACATGTTGGTCGTCAAGTCTCGCAGTTTTGGCCGATTCTGGCCCGTTTCTTGGACTATTACTCAGTTTTGGGGTCCCGAAGTGATTTCCACGATTGACGAACCCCGGGGGT
>NW_021311252.1:0-958 GCF_002162155.2 Triticum dicoccoides
CATGGAGTTTCTTCATGCATATACACCAATAGACATGGTTCGCATGTCTCAAACTTTTCAAAAACGAGTGAGTCCAAAGATCCATCAACATGGAGCTTCTTCATGCGTTTTATACCATTATGACTTACATGGCAGTGCCACAAGTAAGTGGTACTATCATTACTATCTTATATCTTTTGGCATGAAAATGTGTATCACTACGATCGAGATTCAATAAACCATTTATTTAGGTGCAAGACCATCGAAGGTATTATTCAAATAAATAGAGTAACCATTATTCTCCTTAAATGAATAACCGTATTGCGATAGACATAATCCAATCATGTCTATGCTCAACGCAAACACCAATCTCGGTGGTAGAGGGAGCGTGCGATGCTTGATCACATCAACCTTGGAAACACTTCCAACACATATCGTCAGCTCACCTTTAGCTAGTCTCCTTTATTTCGTAGCTTTTTATTTCGAGTTACTAACACTTAGCAGCTGAACCGGTATCTTAATACCCTGGTGCTACTAGGAGTACTAGTAAAGTACACATTAACATAATGTATATCCAATATACTTCTATCGACCTTGCCAGCCTTCTCATCTACCAAGTATCTAGGGTAATGCTGCTCCAGTAGCTGTTCCCCTTATTACAGAAGCACTTAGTCTCGGGTTTGGGTTCAACCTTGGGTTTCTTCACTAGTGCAGCAGCCGATTTGCCGTTTCATGAAGTATCCCTTCTTGCCCTTGCCCTTCTTGAAACTAGTGGTTTCACCAACCATCAACAATTGATGCTCCTTCTTGATTTCTACTTTCGCGGTGTCAAACATCGCGAATACCTCAAGGATCATCATATCTATCCCTGATATGTTATAGTTCATCACGAAGCTCTAGCAGCTTGGCGGCAATGACTTTGGAGAAACATCACTATCTCATTTGGAAGATCAACTCCCACTTGATTCAAGTGATTGTT
>NW_021311253.1:0-1006 GCF_002162155.2 Triticum dicoccoides
GCTGTCAGGACCCCGACTCAATGCCACATCGATCTAGCATGTAACACCTCATATCACTTTGCGGCCTCACGCACGGTATTCCCACGGGTGTCGCCTTACCTTTGCCCGGGACCGTTTGCGCCTTTTGGCACACGTATATGACAGTGTCGCTAGCATCCATATGATAAGGAGCCCGGGCTGACATGGCTAGTCGTAAACCCAAAGTGGCACAGACTTACAGGGACAGGCATCCATGACCCAGCATCGAACGTGTCGGTCATCAGCGAGTGAATCCAGGCTGTAGCACTGGGCTAGCAGGACTCCGGTGAACCGGGCTGTAGCGGGCTAACAGGACTCCGGTATTCATCGCGTGACATTTCCCCGAAGGGACAGACACAGGAACGAAGAAGGACACATGCCAGCCAGCCTAAGTGTTCCGGAGCAGTAGCAAGCTACCATGGCTCGGTGGAAACACTAGAAGACATTTCCCGATAAGAGAGGCTACTAAAGATAAACAACTAGATAGGCAGATCCCACACATACCAAGCATTTCAATAACATACACACAATATGCTCGATATGTGCAAACACAACATGGCATCACAACATGACTCTACGACTCAAGTAATTTATTCAATAGGCTCCGAGGAGCGAGATATTACAAACAGGGGTCTCATGACCCAACATTCAGAGCATACAAATCAAAGCACAAGCGGAAGCTATCATGTCTGGGTACAGACATCTATAAATGAAAAAGGCTGAGAAGCCTGACTATCTATCAGATCCTGCCGAGGGCACAAGATCGTAGCTGAGGTAACAAGCTAAACGTCGAAGTCCACGTGGAACTACTAGTGAGACTGAAGTCTCTCTGCAAAAACATAAAATAGGCAAACGTGAGTACAAATGTACCCAGCAAGACTTACATCAGAACTAACTACATATGCATCATTTTCAACAAGGGGATGGTGGGATTTAACTGCAGCAAGCCAGCTTTGACTCGGTGGCTATCCTAAACTACGACTGCAAG
>NW_021311254.1:0-1168 GCF_002162155.2 Triticum dicoccoides
AACTGATCTCCTTCGGAATGCCGTGGAGTGACACAATTCGGGAGATATACAAGGTTGCCAATTGACTAGCAGTGATAGTCTCCTTGACTGGCAGAAAGTGAGCAACCTTCGAGAATTGGTCGATGACGACAAAGATAGCATCGTTACCTTTCTGAGACTTGGGAAGGCCAGTGACGAAGTCCATTTGGATCTTATCCCACTTCCATTCAGGAATCGGAAGCGGTTGTAGAAGTCCAGCCGGTTTTTGATGTTCTGCTTTGACGCGACGGCAAACGTCACATTCTTCGATATATCGAGCAATGTCTTGCTTCATCTTAGACCACCAGTACTTCTGACGGATGTCAAGATACATCTTGGTACTTCCCGGATGAATAGAGAGAGGGGTGTCATGCGCTTCTTTCATCACCTTCTCTGTCATAAGCTCGAACCGGGGTACGACAATGCGATCTCTGAAGTATAAGGTTCCATCTTCACCAAGTGAGAAATCTCTGGATTTGTCTAAGGCAAGATCCTTTTTCATCAGATCAACATGAGCATCTTTGGCTTGAGCAGACTTGATTGCTTTCAGAAGAGTTGGTTCCAAAACAAGGTTATTCAGAGAACCCTGTGGAATTAGTTGAAGGTTCAGCTTGCATAGCTCTTCATAAAGGCGGGGTTGAGCTTTGTAGACCTGGTGATTATTGCAATAAGACTTTCGGCTTAGGGCATCGGCCATTACATTAGCCTTGCCAGGTGTATAAGATATACCGCAGTTGTAGTCAGCAATAGCTTCCATCCATCACTGCTGACGGAGGTTCAGATCTGGCTGAGTAAACAGGTACTTCAGACTCTGATGATCAGTGAAGATCTCACAACGATTACCGAGAAGGTATTGTCGCCATAGCTTCAATGCAAAGATAACCGCTGCAAGCTCAAGGTCATGAACCGGGTAGTTTTCTTCGTGAGGACGCACTTGACGGGAGGCATAGGCAATCACCCTGCGCTCTTGCATTAGAACACAGCCTAATCCTTGACGTGAAGCGTCACAATAGATGACAAAGTCCTTGCGAGAATCAGGGGGAGCAAGCACTGGGGCAGAAGTCAGTTTATCCTTGAGTGCCTGGAAACTTTCCTGACATTTGTCTGTCCAATCGAACTTAACGCCTTTGTGAAGCAGATTAGTCAGTGG
>NW_021311255.1:0-1462 GCF_002162155.2 Triticum dicoccoides
TTTTTTTTCTTGTCTTTTTATGTTAATTCATTTTTCTCCTTTTTTAACTTTACTATTTGTTTTGAAATACAAAAATATTCTTGTTTTCAAATATTTTTTGCAATTTTAAAAATATTCTGGAGTTTCAAAAAATATTTTCTTTTTTGATTTTTTGTTCACATTTTTTTCAAAAACAATTGTGTGTCAACAAATGTTGATAAATTTAAAAACATTACGTGGTTTGCAATTTGTGTAGAACATTAATTGTTGGAATTGTTAATAATTTTGGAAAAAGTGTTTAAGTTTATAAAATTTTGATACATAATTTGAAATATTACATAATTGTTTACAAATTGCAAGAAATAGTTAGGATATAACAAATTTTCATCCATATAAGATCGTTTATGGAGAAGTGTGTCATTTATCTCTTGAACTTGAACATAAAGCATATTGGGCTATTAAAGAGCTCAATTATGACTTCAAACTTGCCGATGAGAAGAGGTTGTTTGATATTAGCTCACTTGATGAATAGAGAACCCAAGCATATGAGAATGCCAAGCTCTTCAAAGAAAAAGTCAAACGCTGGCATGATAAGAGGATACAAAAGCATGAGTTTAACGTAGGAGATTATGTGTTATTATTCAACTCTCGTTTAAGATTTTTTGCAAGAAAACTTCTCTCAAAATGGGAAGGTCCCTACGTTATCGAGGAGGTCTATCGTTCCGGTGCTATAAAAAATAACAACTTCAAAGGCACAAATCTGAGGGTGGTTAATGGTCAAAGAATTAAGCATTATATTTCAGGTAATCCTATCAATGTTGAAACTAATATTATTGAAACCATAACCCCAGAGGAGTACATAAGAGACACTTTCCAGAACGTTCCAGACTCCGAAAAGGCATAGGTACGTGGTACGGTAAGTATACCGACTCCAAAACAACTCTAATGGCAATTTTTATCAGTTTTGAATTATTTAAGAATTTTAGGAAGAAAGAAGTAGTCCGAAAGGGACACGAGGCTCCCATGAGAGAGGAGCCCCCCCCCTGTAGGGCGCGCCCCCTTGTCTCCTGGGCACCTCATGTGCCTCCCGGACTCCGTTTTCTTGTATGTTACCTATTTTGGTCGGTAAAAATTCATTATATATACTCCTGAAGGTTTTGACCACCGTATCACGCAAATATCCTTTGTTTTCGTTTCGAGTTGTTCCTGTTGCAGAATAAAGCAAGATGTCTTCTCAGGAATCAGTTGGGGAGAGCAGGGTGTCTCACCCAACGCCAGGTCCAGGAGCAAACGGCGATGCCTATCACTTTGGACCATCAACGGAGGATGAGATGGAGGCTGATTTGAAAAGGATAGATGCCATGGAGGAAGATCAAGAAGTTACCTCTTGTCTCCAAGCAGATTTCACTATGGGGGAACTACCTAGCCTGGCTGTCCCTGCCTCGGTCATCCCTTCCAACTCTAGATTTCTTTCTTATGAAAA
>NW_021311256.1:0-1091 GCF_002162155.2 Triticum dicoccoides
GGTTTGTTGCAAGGCGACATTGTTTGTTTAAAATAGCAAGGACTCACTCCTTAGTATGGGCCTCGCTCACGCACAAAAGAACCCGACAGACACCCTTTTTCATTAAAACATTGTTGAACAAGTACAATTCATATGGAGTGTAAACATGAGCAAGGGGTTACAAAGTCTAAATTCGACAAGTGCCCGCAGGCTTAAGGAAAAAAGAGATAAGATGCCTGTAATCCCTTTCTTGTCCGTCTCCTCAGGAAGCGGATCGGGATAACAGGAGGGAAAAAGGAGTTGTAGGATCGGAAGTATGTCTAGAGGGGGGGGGGTGATTAGACTACTTGACCAAATAAAAACTTAACCTTTTCCCAATTTTAGTTCTTGGCAGATTTTAGCTAATTTAGGACAAGTCAAGCAATCGTCACATAATTCAAGCAAGCATGCAAAGAGTATATAGGCAGCGGAAAGTAAAGCATGCAACTTGCGAGAATGTAAAGGGAAGGGTTTGGAGAATTCAAACGCTATTGGAGACACGGATGTTTTTCCCGTGGTTCGGATAGGTGGTGCTATCCTACATCCATGTTGATGGAGACTTCAACCCACGAAGGGTAACGGTTGCGCGAGTCCACACAGGGCTCCACCCAAGGGCAACGGTTGCGCGAGTCCACACAGGGCTCCACCCACGAAGGGTCCACGAAGAAGCAACCACCCACAAAGGGTCCACGAAGAAGCAACCTTGTCTATCCCACCATGGCCATCGCCCACACAGGACTTGCCTCACTAGCGGTAGATCTTCACGAAGTAGGCAATCTCCTTGCCCTTACAAACTCCTTGGTTCAACTCCACAATCTTGTCGGAGGCTCCCAAGTGACACCTAGCCAATCTAGGAGACACCACTCTCCAAGAAGTAACAAATGGTGTGTAGGTAATGAACTCCTTGCTCTTGTGCTTCAAATGATAGTCTCCCCAACACTCAACTCTCTCTCATAGGATTTGGATTTGGTGGAAAGAGGGTTTGAGTGGAAAGCAACTTGGGAAGGCTAGAGATCAAGATTCATATGGTAGGAATGGAATGTCTTGGTCTCAACACATGAGTAGGTGGTTCT
>NW_021311257.1:0-510 GCF_002162155.2 Triticum dicoccoides
CGGGGTGGGCAGCGGCGTCGAAGGGATGGCTCGAGGGCGTTCGAGCTCATCCGGGTCCTCGTAGTCGAAGAGGAAGACGGCGGCGGTCCTCCTGGGTGCCTCGGTTGGTCGTGGGGAGGCTGGCGGCCACGTGCTTCACGGGTCGGGGGCGCGGGGACGGCGGCGCGGGGGAGCCGGAGCGGGTATGGCGAGGGAGGGAAGGGGATCTGGCGAGGGAGAGGGAAGGGGGGATCGGGCGAAGGGTCGGGTATCCAGCTATAGAGGGGGGAATGTTAGTAATGGCGCACCCCCGAGCGGTGCGCCATAAGTATGTTTTTTATAGCAATGGCGCACCCGCGAGCGGTGCGCCATTAGAAATCTTTTTTAGATAGCAATGGCGCACCACCCGACCGGTGCGCCATTAGTATGTTTTTTTATTTTTTAGAAAATGAATATGAATATGAAACAGTAATTTTTTTTTATAAAAATGGTAATTATTTTTTTAAAATATCATCAAATTTGTTATTTGAA
>NW_021311257.1:6608-7274 GCF_002162155.2 Triticum dicoccoides
TCCCCCCTTTAGTCCCGGTTCAATCCAGAACCGGGACTAAAGGCCCTCCACGTGAGCAGTGCGCAGAGCCCAGTCAGGAGACCCTTTGATCCCGGTTGGTGGCACCAACCGGGACCAATAGGCATTCACGCATCAGCACTTCTGTGGCTGGGGTTTTTGTTTTTTTTTGAAAGGGGAGGGGGGTTGGGGGTTTTGGGGGGTTAATTTAGGTGTTTCATATATTGTGTTAGCTAGTTATAATTAATAGAGAGAAGTGTCCTCTGTTATGTCCGTGCTTGGTCGACGCTACGTACTATACATAGGTATATAGAGAGGACTAGACACGCTAGCTAACTAGTAAGCAAACAAAGGAAACAGAAGATCGTCATGAACATATATGCATATATACAGAGAGAAGTGATATCGACCACCTCTCCCTCTCCGAGAGATTGGTCGAACAACAAGTTCTCGTATATCTATCTGACACTACCGGCTACATATATACAATAATTATCTCTTACAAATATAATCATATGGACTCAGGGTCCACATAGAATTCTCCGTCTTCAGGGATCACGTGGTCAAGAAAGAATGCCGCCAATTCCTCTTGAATTGCTCGCATGCGAGCTGGTGCTAGGAGTTCATCCCGCTTCCGAAACATCTAATTTGAAGAAGGGGGTCAATACA
>NW_021311258.1:0-1189 GCF_002162155.2 Triticum dicoccoides
TATACTTAAAGTCTTAAACACGGTATCCTACTTCCTGTGAAGTTTTACCAATTTCCTTCCCAGATTCAGAAATCACAACCATCCTCAGTTTTTTGTTTATACACAACCAGTGGAACTGCACGTACATGGCCAAAACCAAGATTTCAAGTACTCTAATTCAACATGGTTCTCATTGAGAAAAATAACATACATGAGAGCTCCACATTCTGGGTCCCCGGCACGAAAAATACATTGCATGTCAATGAGCGTCTGTGGTGCACCAAGAAACAACGGCGGCGATGCTTCAGACTTTGGCACACCTCAAGATACACTCGGATCAAACCTAAAAATGCTAAATTGCTAACATAAAACTGAGCATACCTCCGGATCACATCGAGTCAATCAAATAAATATACTACCCAAATAAAGTTTGTATTGTAGATGTAGTCATACATAAAGCAAGACTATTTGGAGACAGTGAACATATCGATCAGGTTGATGACAGTATACTTAAAGTCTTAAACACGGTATCCCACTTCCTGTGAAGTTTTACTAATTTCCTTCCCAGATTCAGAAATCACAACCATCCTCAGTTTTTTGTTTATAAACAACCAGTGGAACTGCACGTACATGGCCAAAACCAAGATTTCAAGTACTCTAATTCAACATGGTTCTCATTGAGAAAAATAACATACATGAGAGCTCCACATTCTGGGTCCCCGGCACGAAAAATACATTGCATGTCAATGAGCGTCTGTGGTGCAGCAAGAAACAACGGCGGCGATGCTTCAGACTTTGGCACACCTCAAGATACACTCGGATCAAACCTGAAAATGCTAAATTGCTAACATAAAACTGAGCACACCTCCAGATCACATCGAGTCAATCAAATAAATATACTAGCCAAATAAAGTTTGTATTGTAGATGTAGTCATACATAAAGCAAAACAATTTGGAGACAGTGAACATATCGACCAGGTTGATGACAGTACACTTAAAGTCTTAAACACGGTATCGTACTTCCTGTGAAGTTTTACTTATTTCCTTCCCAGATTCAGAAATCACAACCATCCTCAGTTTTTTGTTTATAAACAACCAGTGGAACTGCACGTACATGGCCAAAACCAAGATTTCAAGTACTCTAATTTAACATGGTTCTCATTGAGAAAAATAACATACATGAGAGCTCCACATTCGGGGTCCCCGGCAC
>NW_021311259.1:0-1406 GCF_002162155.2 Triticum dicoccoides
GGTCTTGGTCTGGTCGTTGGACACAAACGAAGTACACGAAGTTGCAATGGCTAACTTTTAACTAAACAAATCCCAAGGAAAAACTACTAGATGGATCTACTTATATAGGAGCAAGGGGTGGCGGCCAAGGAGGTGGGAGGACGTCCCAAGGCAGCCTAAAACTAAATCTAGGTCGTACAAGGCCAATGGGCCCAAGTGGAGGTGATGTAACACCTTTGGACTTGTAGTTTGACTCGGATTCTGCTGCAGCATCAGATTGTTTCGTCCACAACTCAACGCTCCGGACGAATTTGAAGGTGATTCCAATTGGGTTGGAAAGTGCACGAAATCTAGTTTCCAACAAAAAAAGAATCACCCAATTCGGAGTCCGTATGAAAAACTTGTGTGCGTTTTGAGTCAGGTGTCTCTGTGCAGTCCGAATCTGAATCCAGAACGTGAGAGACCTGGACTCTATCTTCTCTTGGGCCAAAAGTGACGTGAGAGAACTTTTTGGACATCAAATAAACATCTCTTTCTTCCTTATCTTCATATGTGGATTGTACAAATGTCCCATACACCTGCAATTAGACAAAACACAAAAGTGTGTGAAGTATTTTTGTTCTGGATAACATAAATAGATTATTGAATAGTTTGTACTAGAAATCACCTGACAAATATGCATATATGCAATATTTTTGGTCATATCCAAGGTAGTCATGTCCTCATCAGCATGGGCGTGTATTGTGCCCACGGGACCCCCGTGTCCATGGGACCAACGGACCCCGTGCGCACGGGCCCTTGCGTCAGGTCTCTGGATACCCCGTGTGCACTGGTTCCACTTACCCCGTGCACACGGGGCCCCCTGTGTGTTGCTGCGGGCTTTGCCCATGTAATCCCCATTTCGCCCCTGCTTACCCCTTCATCCCTTGGACCTATATATACTCCTTCATCTCCTCCATTTAGACTTAGATAAGAATAGATCTAAACACTAGAGCTTAGGTCATGTATCTCCCCTTGTGGGTTTCCTCTTGAGAGAGAGAGAGACTCCATTGGAGTTCAAGGCCTCCATTGAAGAAGATCCCTAGTGGATGAAGACCCCTATTGAGGGAAGGATCTATCTAGATCATCAAGCCCTCATCTCCTTCATAGGATTTGGGATGAACTCTACCATGTATCTTATTTCCCTTTGAATGTTCATGTACCTTGTGGATCTTGTGTGTTTGATTGTCTAGTGGGTGTGTGATTGGACTTGTTCTTGAGTGTTCCTCTTGTTTTCCCTCTTGTGTTCATCTTGTTCTTGGGGATCCCCCCTCCAATCCGTGAAAGATCTCCACTTAGGGTTTCACCCTACACCATTTTGGTATCATGAGCCATGGTTTCTCACGAAATTGGAGCCCCCCTCTTTGTTTTCTAGCCTAGTTTTGTTG
>NW_021311259.1:3603-17348 GCF_002162155.2 Triticum dicoccoides
AGGCTATTCTAGGTGCCGCGTCACCTTATTATTGGGCCAGGCCCATGTATTTTCGAAATACTTAAGTATATGTTGTTTTTAGAGTCCGTATGTGTGGGGAAACAAGAGTTAGGGTTGGTTTCGGACCCCTCCTCCAAGGGCCACGAAATTCCCCCTCTCTCCTCCATATATACAGCCCTTAGGGCATCGTTTAGACTTTGGGGGTTTTGTTTAGACTAAAAGTTCGCCATAGCTGCAACTTCGCGTCCTTCGTTTGTGTCCAACGACCAGACCAAGACGTCACGGAACCCCGCCTTCATTAATAGAGCTTTCCTCTTTTATTCGCAATATCCAGATTGCAATCTCAGTTTCTTGCTTGTTCTTCGTTTGCTCGCAGGAAATAGACCCTCGTGGTCAGGTTGATCGTGCTCCGGCGTGGTCAATAACCCTCGGAAGTTGGTTTAGCGATTGCTAAGGCGCGACGTCTTCGCACGCTCGTAGTCGGATAGTCAAAATCGACTCCCACAGAAAACGATATTTATCTCATCGAAACATCGGGACACCTTTGCCTCTATCAGCACATTAGTGATTTACACCTTCCATTGCATACATACCATATCATATTGGTATCATCATATCATCTCTTGTGTCACAAGATTGGTCCTACATATACACAATTGCTATCTTGGTTTGTTCTATCTTGGTTTGTTCATTTCGCGTAGTGGCCATATTGAAAAAAAGAGAATAAGCTTTTAAGCAAAAAAAAGAGAGCAAACATCTTGTAAGCAAGTGCCATAGCATCATACCACATTGCGCATAAGATTGTCATATCCGATCATCTTGGATCACCTTGAGAAGAACAACGGGAACATCATACACATAGCATACTTGGGATAGAAAGCTCATACATTTTGCATCTTATAGGTTGTGCACAAGTGTCGTATCCTGATGAGGACATCAATACAATTGTTACACCCACAGCCCCTGCTGCTATACATACTGGACCAATTACTAGAGCTCGTGCACGCCAACTAAATTACCAGGTACTTTCGTTTCTTGGTAATGATTCTAATGTTCATGAGAATATGATGCTGCCTAAATTGGATACATTTGTTTTGCTTACAAATGAAGGGCCTAGCTTGGAGAAGGATGAACATTGGAGCAAGAACAAGCATGGAGATGATGGCATGCGCAAGGGGAACAAGAACGGAGTTACAAGTGATGATTTCAGGACTCTGAAGCCACCATAATGGGTGCATGAAGCCTTGGACAAAATATACAAGATGCCACTTCATAAATTTCGTCCCGAGGCTATTTTAGGTGCTGCGTCACCTTATTATTGGGCCAGGCCCATGTAATTTCGAAATACATAAGTATAGGCTATTTTTAGAGTCCGTATGTGTGGGGAAACAAGAGATAGGGTTGATTTCAGACCCCTCCACCAAGGGCCACGAAATTCCCCCCTCTTCCTCCGTATATATAGCCCTTAGGGCGTCGTTTAGACTTTGGGTTTTGTTTAGATTAAAAGTTCGCCATAGCTGCAACTTCGCGTACTTCGTTTGTGTTCAACGACCAGACAAAGGCGTCACAGAACCCCACCTTGATCAATAAAGCTTTCATCTTATATTCGCAATATCCAGATTGCAATCTTAGTTTCTTGCTTGTTCTTCGTTTGCTCGCAGGAAACAGACCCTCGTGGTCAGCTTGATCGTGCTCCGGCGTGGTCAATAACCTCTCGGAGTTGGTTTAGCGATTGCTAAGGCGCGACGTCCTCGCACGTTCGTAGTCGGATCGTCAAAGTCGACTTCCACCAAAGCGATATCCATCATCTCATCGAAAGACGGGACACCTTTGCCTCTATCAAGTGGTATCAGATTTCCAGGTTTCTCGGTGAGATTTTACAGTTTTTCATAGTTTAGATCGAGTCTGTTCTTCATATCTATAGTCCACGAAAAAGCCACAAAAAAATTAGGGTTAGTTCATCATATCTGAACCAATCTGAGCCTTTGCATAATCTTTTTAGGGTTTTGCTTTGTTGAATTTGCGGTTGCATCGTCGTGTCAAGTTGCTGGTCTTAGAGTCTAGGCTTTTAGAGTTTCGAGTTCTGGTCATAAGTTGTCACGCTGATGAGGACATCAATACCATTGTTACACCCACAGCCCCTACTGCTACATATACGGGACCAATTACTAGAGCTCGCGCATGCCAATTGAATTATCAGGTACTTTCGTTTCTTGGTAATGATTCTAATGTCCATAAGAATATGATGCTGCCTAAATTGGATACATTTGTTTTGCTTACAAATGAAGGGCCTAGCTTGGAGAAGGATGAACATTGGAGCAAGAACAAGCATGGAGATGATGCCATGCGCAAGGGGAACAAGAACGGAGTTACAAGTGATGATTTCAGGACTTTGAAGCCACCATAATGGGTGCATGAAGCCTTGGACGAAATATACAAGATGCCACTTCATAAATTTCGTCCCGAGGCTATTATAGGTGCTGCGTCACCTTTTTATTGGGCCAGGCCCATGTAATTTCGAAATACATAAGTATAGGCTATTTTTAGAGTCCGTATGTGTGGGGAAACAAGAGATAGGGTTGATTTCGGACCCCTCCACCAAGGGCCACGAAATTCCCCTCTCTTCCTCCATATATACAGCCCTTAGGGCACCGTTTAGATTTTGGGTTTTGTTTAGATTAAAAGTTCGCCATAGCTACAACTTCGCGTACTTCGTTTGTGTTCAACGACCAGACAAAGGCGTCACAGAACCCCACCTGGATCAATAAAGCTTTCATCTTATATTCGCAATATCCAGATTGCAATCTCAGTTTCTTGCTTGTTCTTCGTTTGCTCGCAGGAATCAGACCCTCGTGGTCAGGTTGATCGTGCTCCGGCGTGGTCAATAACCTCTCGGAGTTGGTTTAGCGATTGCTAAGGCGCGACGTCCTCGCACGTTCGTAGTCGGATCGTCAAAGTCGACTTCCACCAAAGCGATAGTTATCATCTCATCGAAAGAACGGGACCCTCGCCTCTATCAAGTGGTATCAGTTTTCAGGTTGCTCGGTGAGATTTTACAGTTTTTCATAGTTTAGATCGCATCTGTCATTCATACCTACAGTCCATGAAAAAGCCACAAAAAAAGTTAGATCTGTTCATCCTTTATCCAAGCCAGTCTGAGCCTTTGCAATTTTCTATTCATTGCTTGCATAGTTGAATTATCGGTTGCATCGTCGTGGCAGTTGCTGGTCTTAGTGTCTAGTCTTTTAGAGTTTCGAGTTCTGTTCATAGGTTGTCACGTCGCCGCTGGCATATATCACCACCGCATCATCATCGTCGCTGTTGCCATATACCACCACCACATATTCACCGCCAATCCGAATCCATATACGGCACAACATATCCGCCGCCATCACGCCAGTCCGAGTTCACCTGCAACATATATCCGCCACATGTCCGTGTTCCACCAGATTCATCTCCGCCACCAGTCCGAGTTCCACCAGATTCATCTCCGCCACCAGTCCTAGTCCGAGTCTAGTAATTGTTGCATTGTTCTCGATTTCCAGATCATGCGATACTCCGAGTCGTGACAGAGAAGGACTCCCCAACTTCCGAGCCATCCGCAGAAGAAAAATAGTTCCAATTTCAAAAAAAAACTAAGTCTGGAAAATTCTGGCTAGGCAGTTTTTAGACCATTTGTAGACTTTTTCGAAAAAAATTTGTTGCGGAGGAAAAAAAAAGAGGAAAAAAAAGTGCAAAAAAAAGAGAAAAAAAAATTCAGAGTGTGCTCCTCCCTTGTTTACGTGTCGCACCGTGATTTTGTTGGTGTTCTAGGCTCGCGTCTCTAGCACAGTCTAGCCTAGGACCAGCACAGTACCGTTGTTGAGTGTTTATTCAACTTTGCATCTCTGAACTGATTATTGCTGACCCTTTTTGCTACCATATTATAAGCCTTCCCAGCTCCACATACATCTACGTCGTGCGTTTGACTCTCCCTGGTAATCGCTCTATCCAAGCTTTGAGAGTTTTGACTACAACGGTTGCCGATCACCGCCTGTTGATGGGTAAGAACTGGTAAGAATTTGAGTTTTGCTTGACGGATTTGTGACACCCACCACCACCACTTGTTAGTAGTCTGTAGGATCATATTCTTGTGTGTTTCTATTGCTGCTAACCATGCCAGGATCACAAGCCGACGAGATTGACTGGGAGAATTTATCGAACAAGGAGCTTCATGATAAGTTTCAGCAAATGATGACTGAACAGGTGCAAGATGTGCTGAACAATTTTGAAGAGGCCATGGAGAAGATCACTCGCCTTGAGAAGACGTTCGAAACAACAAATATAAACAAGTGATTTTAAAAATGCATGAGTTAACTAAGGAAAACATTGAGCGTATGAATGCTAAATATAAACTTGCTGGAGATAAGGGTAGAAAACATGTTGTGTTTGCACCTGGAGATCTTGTTTGGTTACATTTGCGTAAGGATAGATTTCCGGATTTGCGCAAATCAAAGTTAATGCCACGTGCTGATGGTCCCTTTAAGGTGTTAGAGAAAATAAATGATAATGCATATAAACTTGAGCTGCCTGCAGATTTTGGGGTTAGTCCCACTTTTAACATTGCAGATTTGAAGCCTTATTTGGGTGAGGAAGATGAGCTTCCGTCGAGGACGACTTCATTTCAAGAAGGGGAGGATGATGAGGACATAAATACCATTGTTACACCCACAGCCCCTACTGCTACATATACGGGATCAATTACTAGAGCTCGCGCACGCCAATTAAATTATCAGGTACTTTCGTTTCTTGGTAATGATTCTAATGTTCATAAGAATATGATGCTGCCTAAATTGGATACATTTGTTTTGCTTACAAATGAAGGGCCTAGCTTGGAGAAGGATGAACATTGGAGCAAGAACAAGCATGGAGATGATGCCATGCGCAAGGGGAACAAGAACGGAGTTACAAGTGATGATTTCAGGACTTTGAAGCCACCATAATGGGTGCCATTATAGGATCACATTCAAGCTCAAAAGTCTTATCAAAATCGGGAAGTTGGAGTAAAGGAGCATGTGTCAACTTATCTTTCAATACCGAGAAGGCTTCTTCCTGTGCGGTACCCCAAAGAAAAGGCACATCTTTCTTTGTAAGCTTATTGAGAGGTGCAGCAATGGTGCTGAAATCTCTCACAAAACACCTATAGAATCCAGCGAGGCCAAGAAAACTCCTCACGTGTGTGACCGTTTTGGGCTGCGGCCAACTCTCAATAGCTTCAATCTTGGCTTTATCAACTTCAATTCCCTGTGGAGTAACAACATAGCCAAGAAAAGATACTCGGTCGGTGCAAAAGGTGCACTTCCCAAGGTTACCAAACAAACTTGCATCACGTAGAGCAATAAAAACAGCACGTAAATGTTCCAAATGTTCTTCCAAAGATCTGCTATAAATCAATATGTCATCAAAGTAAACTACCACAAATCGTCCAATGAAAGCACGTAAACTTCGTTCATTATTCTCATGAAAGTACTAGGTGCATTAGTTAACCCAAAAGGCATGACTAACCACTCATATAATCCAAACTTAGTTTTAAATGCTGTTTTCCATTCATCTCCCAATTTCATACGAATTTGATGGTATCCACTACGCAAATCAACTTTGGAGAATATTGTAGAGCCACTCAATTCATCAAGCATATCATCTAGCCTAGGACTAGGATGACGATAACGAATAGTAATATTATTAATGCCTCTACAATCAACACACATACGTGATGTACCATCCTTTTTCGGCACTAGAATAATAGGAACGGCACAAGGACTAAGGGATTCGCGTATATAACCTTTGTCGAGAAGCTCTTGTACTTGACGCATAATCTCCTTCGTCTCCTCTGGATTGGTACGGTATGGTGCACGGTTTGGCAGTGAAGCACCGGGAATTAAATCAATTTGATGCTCAATCCCTCGAATAGGCGGTAATCCCGGTGGCACGTCTTGTGGAAAAACGTCAGCGAACTCCTGCAAAATGTTAGTGACAGCAGGAGGCAAAGAGGAAGGCACATCCTCGAATGAAAATAATGCCTCTTTGCACACAAAAGCATAGCAAACAGATTTGCTGAAATCTAGCTCATCAATATCAGATTTGGTGGCAAATAAACATGCACTTTTCAATTTAATTTCAGAAGCAACACTAGATGGTTTATTACTAGGCTTCATTTGTTGCTCAAATTCTTTTGCCACAATCTGATTTTCACTCTTATTCTTCTCCTGTTTTGCTTTATTAGCTCTATTAATATCATCTTTCAAAATGGAATCAGGAGTCATAGGTAGCAAAGTAATATTTTTATCCTTATGAACAAGAGTATAGTGATTGTTTCTACCATGGTGTACAGAATTTTTATCAAATTACCATGGTCTACCAAGTAATAAGGAACATGCTTGCATAGGCACCACATCACAATCAACATAATCAGCATATGTAGAGATACTAAAATGCACACGAACAGTACGTGTTACCTTAACCTTGCCGCTGTTGTTGAACCATTGGATGTAGTAAGGATGTGGATGTGGTCTTGTGGTGAGAGAAAGCTTCTCCACCATCTCCATGCTAGCCAAGTTGTTGCAACTACCTCCGTGTATGATGACGCGCACAGAACGTTCCTTCACAACTCCCTTGGTATGGAACAAATTGTGCCTCTGATTTTGCTCAGCTTGTGTGACCTGCACACTCAAAACACGTTGAGCAACTAAACATTCATACCTGTCAGCGTCTTCAGGAGCCATGTATTGCGTCTCATGATCAGAATCATCTCCACCATGTTCTTCACGTGTAATAAGAGCCAAAGTCTCCTCATCATAGTCACTAGCAGACTCATATCCACCATCCGCGGTAGCAATCATCACACGCGGAGATTTGCATTCTCTCGCATAATGACCTCCTCCCTTACAACGACGACAAATAATATCACTTGTGTGCCCTGTTGATGCCATGGAAGAAGAAGAACTCCGTGCAGGCCCAGCAGGTGCGCTCTTGGCAGATAATGGTGGTTGTGCCTGTTTTCTTGTATCACGACTGGAGGAGGCACCTAATTGAGGTGCTGGTGCAGTTGAAGTAGAAGATGCACGCGGTGTCCATGATGAAGGTCGGCCTGTAGAAAAGTTAGTTCGCCCCAGTGCTTGTCGATCCTGCACTTCACGTTCAGCTTTACAAGCAAGATGGAATAAACGAGTGATATTAGTATACTCCTTATAGTCTAGAATGGTCTGAATCTCTCTATTTAATCCACCCAGAAAACGTGCAAGCATAGCTTCATTCTCCTCAACAATACCACATCGAATCATGCCAGTTTGTAATTCCTGATAATATTCTTTTACAGAATTTTTTCCTTGTCTTAAACGCTACAATTTTTGAAGCAATTCACGTTGATAATATGGTGGAACCCAACGCGTACGCATAGCGGTTTTCAAAGCAGCCCAAGTAGTTGGAATAGGATATAATCTACAATGTTCAGACCACCAGACACATGCAAAACTAGTGAAAGCACAAACAGCAGCAGCAACCCGTCTCTCCTCGGGATATTGTAAACATGTAAAACGTTGTTCAGTTTCTAACTCCCAATTAAGATATATATCAGGAACATATCTACCCTCAAATGGTGGAATATTCAATTTCAGTTTAGGAATATGGACATCATCTCGTACCTGAGGTGGTGGTGCAGGCCTACCATTACGAATATATACCTGAGGTCGACCTGCTGGTGGTGGTGCTGGTGGCTGCACGTAGTTCGGATTTTGATCAACCTCATCCTCATAATCGCCCGCATACTCATCATCCTCCGCATCAACAGCAGGAGCCACAGAAGTATCAACAGCAGCACCAACAGTTTGGCCAAACGCAAGAGGTACACGGCTCGCTCGGCGGAGGTCTGTTTCGCGATGTGGAGGTAGTCGTTGTTGTTGTTGTTGTTGTTGGAGAGGTGCGTTAGGAGCAGCGGGTGGTGGTGGTGGAAGACGCGCGAGCAATTCATTAAACTTGTTATCGAGCTTTGTTTCGAACGTCTTCTCCATGCCATCTATCTTCTCCATGGCCTCTTCAAATCTGTTTAGCACGTCTTGCACCTATTCACTCATCATTTGCTGAAATTTATCATGCAAATCCTTATTCGTCATGTTCTCCCAGTCAGTCTCGTCAGCTTGTGATCCTGGCATGGTTAGCAGCAATAGAAACACACAAGAATATGATCCTACAGACTACTAACAAGAGGTGGTGGTGGGTGTCACAAATCCGTCAAGCAAATCTCAAATTCTTACCAGTTCTTACCCAGCAGCAGGCGGTGATCGGCAACCGTTGTAGTCAAAAACTCTCAAAGCTTGGATAGAGCGATTACCAGGGAGAGTCAAACGCACGACGTAGATGTATGTGGAGCTGGGAAGGCTTATAATATGGTAGCAAAAAGGGTCAGCAATAATCAATTCAGAGATGCAAAGTTGAATAAACGCTCAACGACGGTACTGTGCTGGTCCTAGGCTAGACTGTGCTAGAGACGTGAGCCTAGAACACCAACAAAATCACAGCGCGGCATGTAAACAAGGGAAAAGCACACTCTGGAATTTTTTTTTCGCTCTTTTTTTTTGCGCTGCTTTTTTTTTGCGAAAAATCACTATAATGGCGAGTGTCTCAAAACTCTTCCTAGCTCAAACTGACAGGATGGGCACGAAATTTTTTCGACCAATTTTTTTTTGACTGCCCGGACCCAAAAACTGGAAACGGGTCAAAAAAACTTCCTATAATGGCACCTGTCTCAAAACACTCAGAAACACCTAAAAATAGGATAGCCAGAAAATTTTTCGAAAAATGCATTTTCGAAAAATTTTGGGCCTAAACGGAGCGTGGTTTCCGGAACCTACTCTGGCAAGGAAACACGAATTTTTCGAAAAATTTTGGGCCTAAACGGAGCGTGGTTTCCGGAACCTACTCCGGCAAGGAAACACGAATCGGAATCTAGATGGATCTCGAAAACAAACCTAATATGACAAGAACTCGGATTGGTGGTGGATATATGGTGGTAGATGGCAGCGGTGGTGGTATATGACAACGGTGTTGGTATATGGATACGGATTCAAAGCGGTGGCGGATAAGCGGTGGTGGTAGATGGCAGGGGTGATGATGATGGTGCGGCGACGGCGTGACAACTTATGACCAGAACTCGAAACTCTAAAAGACTAGACTCTAAGACCAGCAACTAGACACGACGATGCAACCGCAAATTCAACAAAGCAAAACCCTAAAAAGATTATGCAAAGGCCCAGATTGGTTCGGATATGATGAACTAACCCTAATTTTTTTGTGGCTTTTTCGTGGACTATAGGTATGAAGAACAGACTCGATCTAAACTACGAAAAACTGTAAAATCTCACCGAGCAACCTGGAAATCTGATACCACTTGATAGAGGCAAAGGTGTCCCGTCTTTCGATGAGATGATGGATATCGCTTTGGTGGCAGTCGACTTTGACGATCCGACTACGAACGTGCGAGGACGTCGCGCCTTAGCAATCGCTAAACCAACTCCGAGAGGTTATTGACCACGCCGGAGCATGATCAACCTGACCACGAGGGTCTGTTTCCTGCGAGCAAACGAAGAACAAGCAAGAAACTGAGATTGCAATCTGGATATTGCGAATATAAGATGAAAGCTTTATTGATCAAGGTGGGTTTCTGTGACGCCTTTGTCTGGTCGTTGAACACAAACGAAGTACGCGAAGTTGCAGCTATGGCAAACTTTTAATCTAAACAAAACCCAAAGTCTAAACGATGCCCTAAGGCTTGTATATATGGAGGAAGAGGGGGGAATTTCGTGGCCCTTGGTGGAGGGGTCCGAAATCAACCCTATCTCCTGTTTCCCCACACATACGGACTCTAAAAATAGCCTATACTTATGTATTTCGAAATTACATGGGCCTGGCCCAATAATAAGGTGACGCAGCACCTATAATAACCTCGGGACGAAATTTATGAAGTGGCATCTTGTATATTTCGTCCAAGGCTTCATGCGCCCATTATGGTGGCTTCAAAGTCCTGAAATCATCACTTGTAACTCCGTTCTTGTTCCCCTTGCGCATGCCATCATCTCCATGCTTGTTCTTGCTCCAATGTTCATCCTTCTCCAAGCTAGGCCCTTTATTTGTAAGCAAAACAAATGTATCCAATTTAGGCAGCATCATATATTCTCATGAACATTAGAATCATTACCAAGAAACGAAAGTACCTGGTAATTTAGTTGGCGTGCGCGAGCTCTAGTAATTGGTCCAGTATGTATAGCAGCAGGGCCTGTGGGTGTAACAATTGTATTGATGTCCTCATCAGAGTGATACGAGATACATCCTCAACTATGATAAAAGGTAGCTTGGTATTGTTTATCTCATTTCCTACTCACCTTTGCTCGAGTTTTGTGATGGATAGGCAAGGCCTTTCACCTCCGGTCTACAAGCACGACGACGAGTTCGATGCTATGAAGAACGTATCGACGCCAAGATGGACAAGCACATGGAGGAGCTCAAGGTCCTCATCAAGAATGGCAAGCGGTCTTCCGCATCTTCGAGAAGACGCTCAAGTGCAAAGACTTCCATGCTACCATCTCCGGCAAGTACACACAAGCATCGACATCGACAAGACCATGAAGAGCGACCTACTAGACGAGAGTTGGCTTCTCTGCCACCCCTGTGCCCACGGGACACCATGCACACGGCCTCCAGCACCCCCGTGCGCACGGGCCATACAGTACAGCAACATCGACTACAAGGCTACGGCTTCTTCAACACATTTGGCATCTTCGCCAAGTGACTTCACGGCATCTTCGCCTTCGGAAGTACGACATCTTCGCCTATTCCACGAACTCAAGTCCACTACTCCCTCGAGCTACTACGACCTCGACACCAACCACGAGATTCCTTTCTATGGGACTCCAGAACCCGAGGAGTATCTCGAGTGGGAGCGTTTGATGGACAACTACCTCAAGCTACATCAAGTCCCTCCCGAAGATCAAGTGAAGTGCGCCTCAAGAAACTTCCACGACTACGCGTCCATATTGTGGCTTCACACTCCTTCGGAGAGCTATGACATGAGTTGGCCCAAGACGAAGAAAACTATGCGGCGAGAGTTTGTGCCTCCAACCTACACAGAACAACTTCTACGCCAATTGGAGAACACCATCCAAGGATCCAACTCCATCGACGAGTACTTCAAGGAGATGAAGCATGCCTTGCAACGTGCCGACGTGGATGACCCCATGTCAATGAAGTTTCACTTCATGATGGGATTGAACAACGACATCTCCAAGCCTATCTTCCTCGAGAACGACAAGTCCCTCAACGACAACTACATTGGTGCTCTCAAGGCGGAACAAGAACTCATGAAGGCCAAGGCTTCTCCACCCAAGCACACTTCTCGAAGACCAAGCTTCAACACGACGAGCATGAGGCTAGTACCACCACGATGTCCAAGCCCGACGAGCTCCAAGACGATGCTCCCAAGTTCGACTTCACCGCCATCCCTCTTTGTGGCATTGATGATGCCGAGTCTCCTTTGACTCTTTTTCAAGACAGTGCGGCGACAAGTAAGACTACGGAGACCTTCAAGGAACATGCTTTGGAGGCGAGTGACAAGATGGCGAGCAAGGATGATGCTTCCATCTTAGGAGGCGAGAGTGATGATGTGCCATCTTCGGCTTTCATCCACGGCGAGAGTGATGTTGTGCCATCTTCGGCCTTCATCCACGACGACTACGAGATGGTTGAGCATGGGATTTTCCCTTCGGCCACGACGACGTATGATGACTTTAGTGATTTTAGCCACCATATTGAGAGTGAGAGTGATTTCTCCACTAGCCCCATATATGATGTGTTTCCACTATTCCCATGTGAGGAGAGCCACAACCCCCACCTCTTGAGTGAGATGAGTGACTCCACCATATCAGAGTTTGAGTGCACCTATTTTGAGGGAGTGAGTGAACCACCACATAGAGAGAGTGAGGTAGTTGATAGGTCATGTGAGGCCAATTTCAACACTAACAACTTGACCTCTACCTCTATTGTGTCTTCTCATTTGGTGCTAGGTCCCTTATATGATGACGCGCCGATTCTCGACGACTTTGTCCTACCTTTGGACAAGACGATGGCCATGGTGGAATGTCATGCACCCCCCACATGGTTCCATCAAGATGAAGATGACCACCATTTGGTCTTTCCCACCTCACCTACACCACATGAGTGGAATGACAAAGGTAACATAGGTGAAGGTGATGCTCTAGTCCCACTAGTGGACATTCTTGACGTTGATTGCTTGCGTGATGTTGATCAACCTATTTCCATGCTTCATGCTAGTATGATTTCCCCATGCGATGATTTACCCATTTATGATCAGTATTATGATTGCCATGTGGAGTCTATTAGTTGTGATGCCATGTTACATAGGATTTTTTGTGCTAATTCTCTCGGTCACATCATGTTTGCCAATCCGCTTGACTTGTCATATGCTATGCATGATATCGACCACATGTCATATTTGCAATCTCTTCATAGTGACTATGCATATGCCATTAAGATTAACCCAATGTGCACTTATGGCATAGATGACAAGCCCATGGTTATCGGCATTTGTTTCTCTTGTGATGATATTGACATGCTACCTTTGCATAAATTATCTCATATGCCATGCCATAACCATCTAGCTACGAATATGCATTGTTTTGGATGTTGTCCATTTTCTCCATATGACGTTTCCAACATTGCTCATGAGGAGACCCCCATAGTTTACTCATACATTTTAGGAGATTTTGATTCATCCCATCCATTGCATGATCCTTATACTTGGATGCTAAGTTTGCATCCCCATCGTGTTATACACAATAACTATTCTTTCATGATGGATGACATGTTCTTATACCATGCATCAAATTTTTTTGAGCGATGCTTATCTTGTGCTAACTCTCACGTGCACATACACATCATGATGGAGGATGTGTTTATCTACCATGTGCATACGTTCTTTCTTTTGTTGTGTGCATGTGTAGGATACTTGGACTTCGTTTCGACTTCCACGTCACGTGAGTTGACAATCTGAGCTCTTGAGAGCGAACCACCTTCTACCATGATGATTCTACATCGCACTTTCTTGTACTTAGGCATTGTGAAGAATGCACAAGGACACGCCTTCAAGGTGACATCTTTCTTGAGGATGACTATTGCGGATCATACTACTTGTGTTGCTTGCACCATGAGACTTATTATTCATCATGATATATATGCCTTGTGTGTTGCATCCAATTCTTGGATTACTTGCTCCTCTCATATGTTTGGTTGCAACAATGTCATCACTTCACATATGCCATGTCCCATCGATTGCTCCATGCTTGCCTTGATTGCCTCACACATGATGAACACTTGCTCTTTCTATTGTGTTGAGTGCCACACTATATTCACTACACCCCATGCACATTATGCTTGGATTGTCTTGCACTTGACCCATGTTGATGAGGACATCAATACAATTGTTACACCCACAGCCCCTGCTGCTATACATACTGGACCAATTACTAGAGCTCGTGCACGCCAACTAAATTACCAGGTACTTTCGTTTCTTGGTAATGATTCTAATGTTCATGAGAATATGATGCTGCCTAAATTGGATACATTTGTTTTGCTTACAAATGAAGGGCCTAGCTTGGAGAAGGATGAACATTGGAGCAAGAACAAGCATGGAGATGATGGCA
>NW_021311260.1:0-3203 GCF_002162155.2 Triticum dicoccoides
TTCCGAAGATGAAGAGAAATCTTATCTCTGTTAGTGCCCTTGATGCAAAGGGGTACAAGTATTCAGGTGGAGATAGTGTTTTGAAAGTCACCAAAGGTTCCCTTGTTGTGATGAAAGGTGACTTAAGTTCGACCAATGGTCTTTATTACCTTCGAGGTTCTACCATTTCAGGTAACGCTACTCCAGTTATTTCAAAGAATTCTGATTGTGATGTTGCTAACCTTTGGCATATGAGTCTTGGACATATGAGTGAAGTTGGTTTAGCAGAGTTAAATAAGAGAGGTCTTCTTGATGGATATGAACCTGGTAAATTGAAATTTTGTGAGCATTGTATCTTTGGCAAGCACAAGAGGGTGAAGTTCAACACTTCGACTCATACAACTGAAGGTATTCTTGATTATGTTCATTCTGATTTATGGGGACCATCTCGCAAGAAGTCACTAGGTGGTGCAAGTTACATGCTGACTATTATTGATGATTATTCGAGAAAAGTTTGGCCTTATTTCTTGAAGCATAAATATGAAGCATTCTCAGCATTTAAGGAGTGGAAGATTATGATTGAGAGACAAACTGAAAAGAAGGTAAAGATACTTCGCACTGATAATGGTATGGAATTCTGTTCTAAGCAATTTAAGAATTATTGCAAGTCTGAAGCATTGTCAGACATTACACCGTTCCTTATACTCCTCAACAAAACGGTGTTGCTGAGCGTATGAACAGGACCATTATTTCCAGAGCCCGTTGCATGTTGTCCAATGCAGGTTTGCATAAGCGTTTTTGTGCTGAGGCCGCTTCCACTGCTTGTTATCTCATTAACCGTTCACCATCTATTGCACTTAATAAGAAAACTCCAATTGAGGTATGGTCTGGTTCACCTACTGATTATTCACAGTTGAGAGTGTTTGGTTGCACTACTTATGCTCATGTTGATAATGGAAAGTTGGAGCCTAGGGCTGTTAAGTGCATCTTTCTTGGTTATAAGTCTGGTGATAAAGGTTTTAAATTGTGGAATCCTGAAACCCAGAAGGTTGTTATTAGCAGAAATGTTATCTTTAATGAATCTGCTATGTTACATGATGTTTCATCTACTAATGTTCCCATTGAGAGTGAACAGCAGCCTATTGTTCAGGAGCCTACTGTTCAGGTGGAGCATGTTATTGAAAACAAGTGATACATCTGGTAATGAAATTGTTGATGCACATGATGAACCCGTCGTTGATGATGAACATGTCACTCCCACTCCAAATCAGCCTATTGTTCCACCCAGTTGGAATCTTGCACGTGACAGAGTTAGACTGGGTATTAATAAACCTGACAGGTTAATTGAAGAGTGCAATATTGTTTCTTTTGCTTTATCTGTTGCAGAAGAAATTGAAGGTAATTCTGAGCCTTCTTCATATTCCGAGGCTATTATTTCTGGTGATAGTAATAAGTGGATGACCGCTATGCATGATGAGATGGAATCACTTGAAAAGAATGGCACTTGGGATTTAGTAAAATTACCTAGAGAGAAGAAACCTATTCGTTGCAAGTGGGTTTTCAAGAGGAAAGAAGGTGTTTCTCCTAATGATGAGACAAGATATAAAGCAAGGTTAGTTGCTAAACGTTATAGCCAGATTCCAGGTATTGACTATAACAAAGTCTTTTCTCCTGTTGTGAAGCATAGCTCTATTCGCACTTTACTTAGTATTGTTGCCATGCATGATCTTGAGCTTGAACAATTGGATGTTAAAACTGCATTCTTACATGGAGAATTAGAAGAGGATATTTATATGGAACAACCTGAAGGTTTTGCTATTCCTGGAAAAGAAAAGCTTGTCTGTAAGCTAAAGAAATCTCTTTATGGATTGAAGCAATCCCCTAGACAGTGGTACAAGAGATTTGACACCTTTATGCTCTCTCAAGGTTTCAAAAGGTCTAATTATGATAGTTGTGTTTATTTGAAAACTGTCAATGGTTCAACTATTTATTTGCTTCTTTATGTTGATGATATGCTTATTGCTGCAAAGAGGATGTCAGAGATTAATGAATTAAAGAAGCAATTGAGTAATGAATTTGAGATGAAGGATTTGGGTGCAGCAAGGAAAATTCTTGGCATGGAAATATCCAGAGATAGACCGTCTGGAAAAGTATATCTAAGTCAGAAGGGATATATTGATAAAGTTCTTTGTCGTTTTAATATGCATAATGCCAAGCCGGTGAGTACTCCGTTAGCTGCATACTTCAAATTGTCATCAGCTTTATGTCCTAAGTCAGATGCAGATATTGAGTACATGTCTAGAGTTCCCTATTCGAGTGCAGTTGGTTCACTTATGTATGCCATGGTTTGTTCTCGTCCGAATTTATCATATGCATTGAGTGTTGTCAGTAGATACATGGCTAATCCTGGAAAAGAACATTGGAGAGCAGTTCAGTGGATTTTCAGATACCTGCGTGGTACTTCTAATGCTTATCTACAGTTTGGGAAAACTGGAGATGGACTTGTTGGTTTTGTTGATTCTGATTTTGCTGGTGATTTGGATAAGAGAAGATCGCTCACAGGTTATGTTTTCACCATTGGTGGTTGTGTTGTGAGTTGGAGAGCAACTTTGCAGTCTATTGTGGCATGTTCCACTACTGATGCCGAGTATATGGCTATTTCTGAGGCTTGCAAAGAAGCTATCTGGTTGAGAGGTTTATACACTGAGCTTTGTGGAGATTCATCTTGCCCTACCGTATTTTCTGATAGTCAAAGTGCCATATATCTTACAAAGAATCCAATGTATCATGAGAGGACAAAGCACATTGATGTCAGATTTCATTATATTCGAGATGTTGTTGCTGAAGGCAATTTGAAGGTATGCAAGATAAGTACTCATGATAATCCTGCTGATATGATGACAAAGCCAGTTCCGACCAATAAGTTTGAGCTTTGCTCAGGCTTAGTTGGTATTTCTCACTAGTCTTATGGACTTTGATGCACAAGGTGTTTCTGCTAATTTGGATGGAGTTATTCACTTTCTTCGACTACTGGAGGGAATTTGGATCAAGGTGGAGATTGTTAAATTATGATCTAAATTCTAGTACCGTATTGGACTAGACGTAGTACATACGGTGTGGGCCTTTGCGTTCATGTCGACGCATATGAGTACAACTCGTTTACTTGTCCTCCAAGGACTCTCATGTATTGCCCTCTTATATACCCCATGTAGTCGCACCTCAGA
>NW_021311261.1:0-1021 GCF_002162155.2 Triticum dicoccoides
GGAACATTTTCTTGAGTTGCGCCATTTTCCGGCTCAAGAGGTAATACTTCATCAAGCTCTACTTTCCTCCCACTTACTTCTTTCGAGAGAAACTCTTTCTCCAGAAAGGACCCATTCTTGGCAACAAAGATCTTGCCTTCGGATCTGAGGTAGAAGGTGTACCCAATAGTTTCTTTTGGGTATCCTATGAAGACGCATTTTTCCGACTTGGGTTCGAGCTTTTCAGGTTGAAGTTTCTTGACATAAGCATCGCATCCCCAAACTTTTAGAAACGATAGCTTAGGTTTCTTCCCAAACCATAATTCATACGGTGTCGTCTCAACGGATTTCGACGGAGCCCTATTTAAAGTGAATGCGGCAGTCTCTAAAGCATAGCCCCAAAAAGAAAGCGGTAAATCGGTAAGAGACATCATAGATCACACCATATCTAACAGAGTGCGATTACGACGTTCGGACACACCATTACGCTGAGGTGTTCCAGGCGGCGTGAGTTGTGAAACTATTCCACATTTCCTTAAGTGTGCCCCAAACTCGTGACTCAAGTATTCTCCTCCACGATCTAATCGCAGAAACTTGATTTTCCTGTCACGTTGATTTTCAACCTCACTCTGAAATTCCTTGAACTTTTCAAAGGTTTCAGACTTGTGTTTCATTAAGTAGATATACCCATACCTACTTAAATCATCAGTGAGGGTGAGAACATAACGATAGCCACCGCGAGCCTCAACACTCATCGGACCGCACACATCAGTATGTATGATTTCCAATAAGTTGGTTGCTCGCTCCATTGTTCCTGAGAACGGAGTCTTGGTCATTTTACCCATAAGGCATGGTTCGCACGTGTCAAATGATTCATAATCAAGAGACTCTAAAAGTCCATCAGCATGGAGCTTCTTCATGCGTTTGACACCTATGTGACCAAGGCGGCAGTGCCACAAGTATGTGGGACTATCATTATCAACCTTACTTCTTTTGGTACTCACATTATGAACATGTGTAGCATCACGTTCGAGATTCATAA
>NW_021311262.1:0-1313 GCF_002162155.2 Triticum dicoccoides
TCAAGGTTTTACTAATATCCGTGTCAAGGATCCGGTAACACAACTTACTACCATGATGAATGGTGATGGAGGATGCAGATGCAAAGGAAGATAACACCTTCTCAAATTTCACCCTTGGCGGGGCCAAGGAAATAAAATCTGGATGATCGACCGAGAGACATTTAGCACTCCGCTTCTAATGTTCTCCTTGATGTGCTAGCGTAATCCACCCATAGATATGGTTTGATATCTAGAACATCAAGTAAAAGGTCGGACTTCGGAACACAGAAATCCATAGGGGCAACTAGGGAGTAAACCCTACGAAATCCCTATGGGGAGGTGGCCAACTTCCTCAATCAAGATATTATAATAACAGGTCTTCCGGCTGGGTGTGTTGACCACGACATCCACATTACCGGTTTCCGAGGGACCGATATTATAGTTCTTGGGAAATGTTCCAACCATCATATCTGCCTGAGATTTAGATCTGGTTGGTGTCAGGATATTCCAGACTCATCGAGTCTAGGAAGAAAAATGAAAGTTTGCAACACAAATCGACGAGATGACGTTGCGGGATTCTCGGGAGATGAACTACGATAGCAAGCTCCAAAACATGAGCTGGTTCTGCTACAAACATGTGAACACATTGTCCTAGACAAAACATTATCACATGGTAGTCTTACAACAAAACACTACCGAGTTCAGGTGGGGAACCATAATCGAGGACATTGAAGTCCTTGCATAAGGCATGCTCTTAAGAAGGAACTTCTTCTCCTTGAACAAATCAATCAGTGGCTTGGTGTGCTCGGAACACATATGGAATGAAGGTTGCAAGTCTCCAAACCATAGAATACTTTGCACATATGCATGACTGACTTGGGATGATCCCAGAGGAAGCAAAACTAACTTTCTCAAATTCACGGCGGCAACTTTCACCAAATGCACGTGTATAAGAGGAAGTCACTCCTTTCATCAAACAAATACTTCATGAGCTAGCATGAAGAAAATGCTTCAAAAGTTTCCAACACTAACTTAATGTTCAACAAAATCATGGAGGAGATAAGGATGTTGTCAATGGGCTCAACAACAATTCATCTGGGTTTCCTTTTAAAAGGAATTCCATAGTTAAGTGAACAAGTGATAGCATGGGTCAGACCCAAAAGGTATAATGGTGTATACTCGAGGGATCAACCACGAGTAAGACAACATTACGAATATCGTTGGTTCTGGTCTGATTGGATGATAGCCCATACTCCAATCAAAGGTTGGATAAAATGATAGGTCCATTAACTGATCACGAGGTTCAGTCGATGAAAATATCAACTTTCTTCAAC
>NW_021311263.1:0-1889 GCF_002162155.2 Triticum dicoccoides
GGTTGCGGAAAGCCACCTTCATTAGCACCTTCTGGAGAGCCCCCGCGCAAATCCTGCGTGACTCGTCGGCCAGCTGCTTTGGGATCCTCTCCCGGAGCCGCTGGAGTGCCGTCACCACGCCCTTGAAGAACAGGCTGAGCTCGGCACTGGGTTGGAGATGCTCGTCGGAAGGATACCCAAAGTCCTCCATCCCCAACTGTGCCAGCTCCTCGTCGATGACTGCGGTGATATTCACCAGACCCTCGGTCCAATGCTCCACCGTCTTCCTAAATGAGTTCTGGGTAACAGCGATGCTCTCCAGCAGCGCCTTGTCGGCCTTGATCTTCTCCGACAAGGTCACCTCTCGCTCCTTGGCGGCGTCCAGCGTATGAGTCAGCGTAGCCAGCTTCAACTCGAGATGCGCGTTGGAGTCTTTGGCGGCGCTGAGCTCCTTGCTCCTTTCAGCGAGAAGACCCTGCAGCTCACCATGAGCAACATCATCCTTCTCGTGCTCGCACTTGAGCACAGCAAGCTCCTCGCCACTCGTCTTGAGGTTGGCCTCCAACTGTGTCACCCTCGTCTCCAGCTCCTTCTTGGCGGCCTCTGCAGTTGCGGCAGCATCCCTTGCTTCCTTGAGAGCCCCACCAAGTGTTTCCTCGCGCGCGACAAGCTCCTCCTCGTAGCTGTCAAGGTTGGCCTTCCGCTGCACCAACTCGCCTTCTCGCGCGGACTGCTTCTCGGCAGCAAGCCTTTGTTCCTCCTCAGCTTCGGCCTTCTCGAGAAGGAAGGCTGTACGCTCGAGTCGCTCTCGCTCCTGTGCCAGGGACCGGAGGGCTTCTTCATTGAGGCCCCAGAGCTCCTCCGCGCGTTTCTCCATATCGACTCCCGCCCTCGCGACAAGCGCTTCCCGGGAAGCCAGCTTGGCTTGTCGTGCGCGGTAGAGTGACAGCAGCTTCCGCAGCAGCTCCTCCTCCTCAGGCTCGCCACTGCTGCTGCTTGGCGCATCAACCAACGACAGCCCGGCGGAGGCGAGCAGCTCCTCATCGAAAGCTTCTCCTTCGACCGGCGCCCTGGAGCTCGACGCCCAGGGAAGCTTGATGAAGATACCGTCGCCGGCCTTCAACTAGGCGCCGGGCTGGGGCTCTTTAGAGCCTGGCTCCGCGGCAGCGGCAGAGGGATCGGCAGTCGGCGCAGCGCCTGGCGCTCCTGCGGCCTCAGGGCCGTCAGTGCGATCGCCCGACCCCTCGCCAGCTTCTGCAGCGGCAGCCTTGGCGGCCTCTTCGCCGGCGGGCTCATCAGCACCGGCCCCTTCTTCGTTGGCGGCGGCGTCGTCGTTGCTGCCATGCGCGCCTTCCTTGCCGGCGTCCTCAGTCTCCATTGGCTCCGCAGCAGATGGATCTGAAGAACGAAGAAGGGAGAAAAATCAAGCAAAAATCCAAGAAAGGGAATTCAGAAGAAGAAGAACCCAAGGGAAGATTTCAGGCAAGAAGATTACCTGTACTAGGATCTGCGGTCGTGGTCTCAACCGCCGGAGGATATCTGGTGCCATCCCTTGCCGGAGAACTATCCCTTGCCGGGGAGTTCTCCCTTGCCGGAGAGCGCTCCCTTGCCGGGGACTCCTCCCTTGGCGGCGTAGTTGAAGCGGATGGCACTTCGGGGGCGGCTTCCGGGCCCTCCTGGTGAGGCTGTTCTACTCCTACACAAATCAACAAGCAAGATATCAGTAGAGAAAAGAGCACCCATGCATGCCCGACAGCAGGAAGTAAACTACAAACTTACGCTGGGGGCTGCGCTGGGGGCTGCTTTGGGGAGTGGCTGCAGGGTCCGTCAAGGTGGTCTCAGACACACCACCCGCTGACACGGTGGGATCATCTTCGATGACAATCACCGGGGCCTTGGCTCTCTTCGCC
>NW_021311264.1:0-1157 GCF_002162155.2 Triticum dicoccoides
CTCCCCCGGCGTCGCCCCGGCCTCTCCCCGCCGCCTCGCCGGCCTCCCCTCCTCCGGCGAGCTCGAGCTCCGCCGCCGGTGCCGCCTCGGCTTCCGCGCCGCGATCCCGATCTGGATCCGGTCGCGTGAACAGTAAACCCTAACCCCGATTTTTTTTGCTAAGTCCTGAAATTTTGATCCATGTTGCTCTGTTTGAGGTCCCGTAACTTTGCAACCGTAGCTCCGTTTTGGGCGTATGATATATCAAAATCTTCGCCTCGACGTGTACATCATTTCATTCCATTGCATCATTTGCATTTGAGGTCATATTGATACCCAAAATGCTGTTAGAAGGAGGCTTCGTGAGTTAAATTGCAGATCCGTTAGTTCATCATGCACTCTTGTCATTTTTGTCATGTTTAATTCGTGCATGATATGCCTGTGCCCCTTTGGGATGAATTGTGAAGCATTTTGTCTTCTTTCCAGAGGTGTCACCCATGCATTTTTAGGATGTGTGTGTTGTCTTGTGCAAGCTTGCGAAGAGAGGTACCTGAGATTGCAGATTTCAGGGACTTGGTGATTTTCACTAAGTCTGGGATATTTTAGTTCATGATGCCATATGTCCAGCTTGTTTCCTAGTGATCCGTGCCTCTTTTGAGGATGATAACTAAGGGAGTTTTGATATTTATGTTATGCTCTATCCATCCATGTCTTTGTTTGCATATGTGGAGTGCTCTAGGTTGACTCAATCGAGCTCAACTTTTGCTTCGTTGTTAATCTGGGCAGATCGTCAACTTGTTTGCGATTTTGCCGATGCTACCGTTAGTGTTCCATGCATGCTATGCCTTTGTTCTTGCCATGTGTAGCTAGAACTTTGTGCCTTCTTGCTGGTTATATGCTTTCCTTGCCATGACTTGCACCGTAGCGAGTGCATCGAGCTCGTTTACATGCCTTCGTGAGTTAAATTTCAGCATGTCTCAGTTTTCACTAAGTCTGAAAACTGATTGTGTTCGAGCGATGTTCGTGAGCTCGGTAGAGTATTTTGTGAACCCTTTTGGCCCCAGGTCACTTTGGATGTTTTGTTAAGCTTGATGAGTAGCTCCATGCCATGTTCTTACTTGTCATGTTCAGGTTCTCTATCATGTTGTTTTGCTGCTCCGAAGAGAGCATCGTGACCT
>NW_021311265.1:0-1889 GCF_002162155.2 Triticum dicoccoides
GGTTGCGGAAAGCCACCTTCATTAGCACCTTCTGGAGAGCCCCCGCGCAAATCCTGCGTGACTCGTCGGCCAGCTGCTTTGGGATCCTCTCCCGGAGCCGCTGGAGTGCCGTCACCACGCCCTTGAAGAACAGGCTGAGCTCGGCACTGGGTTGGAGATGCTCGTCGGAAGGATACCCAAAGTCCTCCATCCCCAACTGTGCCAGCTCCTCGTCGATGACTGCGGTGATATTCACCAGACCCTCGGTCCAATGCTCCACCGTCTTCCTAAATGAGTTCTGGGTAACAGCGATGCTCTCCAGCAGCGCCTTGTCGGCCTTGATCTTCTCCGACAAGGTCACCTCTCGCTCCTTGGCGGCGTCCAGCGTATGAGTCAGCGTAGCCAGCTTCAACTCGAGATGCGCGTTGGAGTCTTTGGCGGCGCTGAGCTCCTTGCTCCTTTCAGCGAGAAGACCCTGCAGCTCACCATGAGCAACATCATCCTTCTCGTGCTCGCACTTGAGCACAGCAAGCTCCTCGCCACTCGTCTTGAGGTTGGCCTCCAACTGTGTCACCCTCGTCTCCAGCTCCTTCTTGGCGGCCTCTGCAGTTGCGGCAGCATCCCTTGCTTCCTTGAGAGCCCCACCAAGTGTTTCCTCGCGCGCGACAAGCTCCTCCTCGTAGCTGTCAAGGTTGGCCTTCCGCTGCACCAACTCGCCTTCTCGCGCGGACTGCTTCTCGGCAGCAAGCCTTTGTTCCTCCTCAGCTTCGGCCTTCTCGAGAAGGAAGGCTGTACGCTCGAGTCGCTCTCGCTCCTGTGCCAGGGACCGGAGGGCTTCTTCATTGAGGCCCCAGAGCTCCTCCGCGCGTTTCTCCATATCGACTCCCGCCCTCGCGACAAGCGCTTCCCGGGAAGCCAGCTTGGCTTGTCGTGCGCGGTAGAGTGACAGCAGCTTCCGCAGCAGCTCCTCCTCCTCAGGCTCGCCACTGCTGCTGCTTGGCGCATCAACCAACGACAGCCCGGCGGAGGCGAGCAGCTCCTCATCGAAAGCTTCTCCTTCGACCGGCGCCCTGGAGCTCGACGCCCAGGGAAGCTTGATGAAGATACCGTCGCTGGCCTTCAACTAGGCGTCGGGCTGGGGCTCTTTAGAGCCTGGCTCCGCGGCAGCGGCAGAGGGATCGGCAGTCGGCGCAGCGCCTGGCGCTCCTGCGGCCTCAGGGCCGTCAGTGCGATCGCCCGACCCCTCGCCAGCTTCTGCGGCGGCAGCCTTGGCGGCCTCTTCGCCGGCGGGCTCATCAGCACCGGCCCCTTCTTCGTTGGCGGCGGCGTCGTCGTTGCTGCCATGCGCGCCTTCCTTGCCGGCGTCCTCAGTCTCCATTGGCTCCGCAGCAGATGGATCTGAAGAACGAAGAAGGGAGAAAAATCAAGCAAAAATCCAAGAAAGGGAATTCAGAAGAAGAAGAACCCAAGGGAAGATTTCAGGCAAGAAGATTACCTGTACTAGGATCTGCGGTCGTGGTCTCAACCGCCGGAGGATATCTGGTGCCATCCCTTGCCGGAGAACTATCCCTTGCCGGGGAGTTCTCCCTTGCCGGAGAGCGCTCCCTTGCCGGGGACTCCTCCCTTGGCGGCGTAGTTGAAGCGGATGGCACTTCGGGGGCGGCTTCCGGGCCCTCCTGGTGAGGCTGTTCTACTCCTACACAAATCAACAAGCAAGATATCAGTAGAGAAAAGAGCACCCATGCATGCCCGACAGCAGGAAGTAAACTACAAACTTACGCTGGGGGCTGCGCTGGGGGCTGCTTTGGGGAGTGGCTGCAGGGTCCGTCAAGGTGGTCTCAGACACACCACCCGCTGACACGGTGGGATCATCTTCGATGACAATCACCGGGGCCTTGGCTCTCTTCGCC
>NW_021311266.1:0-1134 GCF_002162155.2 Triticum dicoccoides
CTACCCTAGTCCAGGATGAATTGTTTTATCCTAACCAGCAAAAAAAGAGAACTGATTTATCCTATACTAGATGGTTTCCCCTCTGACTATGATGAGAAAAACCAATGGACTGTTTATATATCTAAATACTTGTCTGGTCTATGATGTGAACTTTTAAACTTTTTTTGCCGCCGCAACTAATATGCTCATTTGCTTCTGAGTTCTCTGACCATAGTGAACCATACAGAACCGGAAACAAGTCGAAGGTGCCATCTGAGAATTACAATCTCAAATTTAAATAGACAAGACGATAGTTTAAGAAAACAGTATTTTGTTTTACATACCCTGAGTATTTGCGGAAAATGCGAACAAAGGCTGTCCTGCATGCAGGCCAAAATCTCCGCCATTGAACCGCCATGGGGATCCGGGCTGCCAGAGTATAAGTCACGTACTGGATTTATGTTTGGCCCGTATTGAATCAGGAAGGCCCCACACACAAGCAAAAGCATCTAGGCCTCCGACGTCCACCTTACATGTATGAGACCTGTACATCACATGTGCATGCATGCCGTGGAGCAATGTTGGCCAACGGAGACCACCACTTGGTCAAGTGCAGACGTGGAGCATTGGCGGCCAGCAAACACGCAAGTTCATTCACAGTTAGCCTAGAGATGGTGCGGCCGAAGGTACGAAAACATATACTTGCATCAAACAATATCTTCCCCTAATCTCTACCTGATAATAATAATAATAATAATAATAATAATAATAATAATAATAATAATAATAATAATAATAATAATAATGCAAACCAACCTGTGGTTGGATGGTTAGAGCGACGGTGGTATAGGAGTGAGTGTATGCGCGTATGTATGAGCGCTTGTCTGAACTATGTTCAAAAAAATATATAATTTATAATCTTTCCCTAATTTTTAATAATAAAGCAATTAGTGCTTCTGGTCGTACGTCATATAATTTACTCTATAAGTTGACAAAAATTATCCATCAATGCCACCCATAAGTAAAAAAAATGATTTGTTTTTTTCAAAGTCTCGGACGATCTAAGTTGTTTTATAGATACGTATAAGATACCCAACAAATTTCACAAACATGCAAGTAGTGCACTGGCTGGAGCCGGTCACTTCCACTGCGTTC
>NW_021311267.1:0-1066 GCF_002162155.2 Triticum dicoccoides
AAGAAGGCGGGGTACTCGAGTCGAAGACGATCCTCCCTTTCCCAAGTTGCTTCATCCTCAGAATGGTGCGACCATTGAACCTTGAGAAACTTGATATTATGACGTCGAGTGGTACGCTCGGCCCGATCGAGGATACGAATGGGGTACTCTCGGTATGTAAGATTATCTTGGAGATCAAGCGTTTCGTAGTCTACTCCACGGATAGGATCCGAGAAGCAACGCCTGAGTTGAGAAACGTGGAAGACATCGTGGACTCTGGAGAGATGCGGAGGTAGTTCCAGCTGGTAGGCAACTTCTCCTCGTTTGGCGAGAATGCGAAAAGGTCCAATGTAACGAGGAGCCAATTTGCCTTTGATACCGAAACGATGGGTTCCCTTCAGAGGGGTGACCCGAAGATAAGCCTTCTCGTCAACCTCGAAAATCATAGCCTTATGTTTTCGGTCATATTGACTCTTTTGACGAGATTGGGCTGTTTTCAACTTTTCACGAACGATACGAACTTGTTCTTCTGCTTCCTGAATCATGTCCGGGCCAAAGAATTGTCTTTCCCCGGTCTCTGACCAGTTAAGGGGTGTTCGACACCGTCGTCCATAGAGAACTTCAAAAGGGGCTTTACCCAAGCTAGACTGATAGTTGTTGTTATAAGCGAATTCGGCAAATGGAAGGCACTTCTCCCAGTCCATCCCGAATGAGATAACAGAGGCTCGAAGCATGTCTTCTAGAATCTGGTTGACGCGTTCCACTTGACCACTCGACTGAGGGTGGAAGGCGGTGCTAAAGGAGAGACGGGTTCCCATAGCATTTTGGAAACTTTCCCAAAATCGAGAGGTGAAAAGACTTCCTCGATCCGAGTTAATTTCCAAAGGAACACCATGGAGAGACACTATTCGGGAGATGTATAAGTCTGCCAGCTGACTAGCGGTTATACTCTCACGAACAGGTAGGAAATGGGCTACTTTGGAAAGACGATCGACCACGACGAAAATAGCATTATTCCCTCTCTTGGTCCTGGGAAAACCGGTAATGAAATCCATACCAATTTTATCCCATTTCCATTCAGGAATAG
>NW_021311268.1:0-1261 GCF_002162155.2 Triticum dicoccoides
TTGTTGCCAACATAACTGACAGGCTATCCTTTGACATGCCTTGCTAGCAAGTTGTCAGTGTCCTTCCTACTTTTAACCCACATGGTGGGCCCATAACCCACAGTTCTACATGATCGAAACCTGACTCACCTATGCATCCCTATTTCCAAAGTTATTCCACCCGCTTGACTTCGTATGAGAATCATGAGCCACCTTCCTAGTGATTTATTATGGTGTCAGACGCAATACTTATTCCCATTGCACTGAACCCCCTTTCGCCCTCTGTTTCAGGCAACAAATGATTGCCTACCCGCTTAAAGCTTCTTATTGCAGCTTCTTGCTTTGCTCTCGATGTCTTTCTTAAATTTCAACTCGAGAGATGCCTCGTACACTGAGATAGCCCCCCAGGTACCTAACATGTATTGAGCTTCGCCCTTCCTGAGTCCCCCCCCCCTTATCTTTTTCGTAAGTACGATGAAGACCTGGAGGAGAAATGACAAACTTCGTCAGGATGCCCTGAAGTAGAGAAATGAAGACATCAAAGGAAGGGATCGACCTCTTCGAGAAGAGCAACCAAGACCGAGAAGATCCATTAGCATTTTGTAACCAGAACCTTCCCCTTTAACTCCACCTCTTAAATCTCGGGACGAGATTTCTTGTAGTTGAGGAGATTTGTAACACCCCGGTAATAAAGCTACAGTAACCACACACCCTAATGGTGCCATGTCATCGCTGTTAAGATTCTAATCTCACTTTGAACCAAACTGAATTCAAATTCAATTTAAATTAAAGTCAAACTATTAATTCTTCAACCGGTAAAACAAAAATGTTCGCTAGTTTGCAAAAATTCACTAACTAATTGTGTTGAATAAACCAATATTATTGGAATTACTAAAGTACCCCCTTAACCTGTTTAAAATTGGACCAACAGCTTTTAATTGATCCTTTTCAATTTAAGTAAATATTTACACTTTTCAAAATAAGATAGAACTTGTTGTGCTAGCTCATAGCATCGCATGGTATTTAGGTGTCAAGTTTCAGGTTAAACAAAATACAATTGCTATTTATTAAAAATGCAAAACAGAGCAGAATCTGAAACAAAATAAAAATAAAAATGGAAAGATGAAAGACCTAAACTACTGTGCATGTGGGGCTCTAGTGCATACAGTATGGCCTGGCCCAATTTGGTCAGCCTTTCGACCTCCTCCCGCAACAGGAGAAGGCCGAGGCGCCATGGCCGCTGGGAGCTCGCCTCCGCGCACTGCTGCGCCACGGAGGGGAT
>NW_021311269.1:0-1376 GCF_002162155.2 Triticum dicoccoides
GAAGGTCCACAAGGACACGTTCCGCACCAGAGTGGTACGGCAACCCTGTCTTGGAAATCATGTTGTTAGACAACGGTGAACCTTCGAACTATGAAGAAGCGATGGCGGGACCAGATTCCGACAAATGGCTAGAAGCCATGAAATCCGAGATAGGATCCATGTATGAGAACGAAGTATGGACTTTGACTGACTTGCCCGTTGAACGGCGAGCCATAGAAAATAAATGGATCTTTAAGAAGAAGACAGACGCGGATGGTAATGTGACCATCTATAAAGCTCGGCTTGTCGCTAAGGGTTATCGACAAGTTCAAGGGGTTGACTACGATGAGACTTTCTCACCGGTAGCGAAGCTGAAGTCCGTCCGAATCATGTTAGCAATTGCCGCATTCTATGATTACGAAATATGGCAAATGGACGTCAAAACGGCATTCCTTAATGGTTTCCTTAAGGAAGAATTGTATAGATGCAGCCGGAAGGTTTTGTCGATCCTAAGAATGCTGACAAAGTGTGCAAGCTCCAGCGCTCGATTTATGGGCTGGTGCAAGCATCTCGGAGTTGGAACATTCGCTTTGATGAGATGATCAAAGCGTTTGGGTTTACACAGACTTATGGAGAAGCCTGCGTTTACAAGAAAGTGAGTGGGAGCTCTGTAGCATTTCTCATATTATATGTAGATGACATACTCTTGATGGGAAATGATATAGAACTCTTGGACAGCATCAAGGCCTACTTGAATAAAAGTTTTTCAATGAAGGACCTTGGAGAAGCTGCTTATATATTAGGCATCAAAATCTATAGAGATAGATCAAGACGCCTCATAGGTCTTTCACAAAGCACATACCTTGATAAGATATTGAAGAAGTTCAATATGGATCAATCCAAGAAAGGGTTCTTGCCTGTTTTACAAGGTGTGAAATTGAGCTCAGCTCAGTGTCCGACCACGGTAGAAGATATAGAAGAGATGAGCGTCATCCCCTATGCCTCAGCCATAGGTTCTATTATGTATGCCATGCTGTGTACCAGACCTGATGTTAACCTTGCCGTCAGTTTGGTAGGAAGGTACCAAAGTAATCCCGGCAAGGAACACTGGACAGCGGTCAAGAATATCCTGAAGTACCTGAAAAGGACTAAGGAAATGTTTCTCGTTTATGGAGGTGACGAAGAGCTCGTCGTAAAGGGTTACGTCGACGCTAGCTTCGACACAGATCTGGATGACTCTAAGTCACAAACCGGATACGTGTATATTTTGAATGGTGGGGCAGTAAGCTGGTGCAGTTGCAAGCAAAGCGTCGTGGCGGGATCTACATGTGAAGCGGAGTACATGGCAGCCTCGGAGGCAGCACATGAAGCAATATGGGTGAAGGAGTTCATCACCG
>NW_021311270.1:0-659 GCF_002162155.2 Triticum dicoccoides
GGTCCTCCTCGATCTGCGGCGGCGGTCCTCCCGGCCCGAGAGTCACTTGGCAGCAGCAGCTTCCCAGCCCGTCGGGGCACTCCTCCCTGGTCCAGACTGGCCACGCTGCTCGGGGACGGTGAAGGAGGCGAGGGGGGCGGCGAGGGGGACGGCGAACACGGGGGGGAGCGGGTGAGATCGATGAGGCAGGGGAGAGATTAGAGAGATTGGGGATTTAGTGTGGGGGGAAGCTTTCTAATGGCGCACCACCCCCTCGTGCGCCATAAGTACGACTATTCTAATGGCACACCACCCCTCGGTGCGCCATTAGAATTTTGTTTTAATCTAGCCCACTAGCCATATCTACAACCTAACCCTATCTACAACAGAATCCACCCACTAGCCCGACTGGTCAGCACGCAGCACACACACCAGGAGGTCCTGGGTTCGATTCCCAGGCTCCCCAATATTTTTTATGCATTTTAAATGCTGTTTTTCATATTTATTTGTGTTTAAATATGTTCAAACTTGTTTAAATCATAACAGTAATATTTTTTTATAAAAACAGTAATAATTTTTTAAAAAATATGTTCAAATTTGTTACTTGAAAATATCATCGGCGGCGGCGGTGGAGCGGGGGAGGGTGCGGGGGTGCCCGTTGGCGGCGGTGGAGCGGGGGA
>NW_021311270.1:669-1541 GCF_002162155.2 Triticum dicoccoides
CGGCGGCGGTGGAGCGGGGGAGGGTTGCGGTGGGTCATCGGCGGCGGTGGAGCTAGCGGGGGAGGGTGCGGGTGGGATCGAGATGGAGGAGGATCGAGATCGAGATGGAGGAGGAATCGAGATCGAGATGGAGGGGGATCGAGATCAAGTGTCCTCATGAATTCAAAAAGTGCCCATGAAATTTAAAAATATTCATGATATCAAAAAGTGCCCATGAAATACAATCGAGAAATGAAGACTACGATTTAAATACAATCGATCTTAGCTAGCTATCTGTTCACAATCTTCTTGCCCTTCTTTTTCGCAAATGGAGTTCTTCTGTGGAACGGACGCCCTTTAGGTAGGGTGGTCCTGCTTCTTCTTGTGGTGTGTGCTGCTACTTCATCGTCGTCGTCATGTTCGATCTTCGGGTCGCCGTACTTGTCGAAGTCTTGCTCATTGGCTACTCCATCCATTTCGATGATCTTCCTTTTGCCTCTCCTCATGACAACACGACTGGGCTTTGACGGGTCGGTAATGAAGAAGCATTGGTCCACTTGGGAAGCCAGTACCCATGGCTCATTTTTCGCGGTGACGTTTGCGCCCGCGGTCTTGGATTTGGCTTCGGGTATAACCATGGTGGTGAAATACCGGTCTTCTTTTAGGACGCTCTTGGCCCATCTGACACGGAACATCGGGACCTTCTCTCCAGCGTAGCTCAGCTCCCAGATCTCCTCGATCCTTCCGTAGTATCTGTCCTTGTCGTTACCGGTGTAGGATTCCATCGTTACCCCGGAGTTCTGATAACCATCGCTCTTCATGTCCTTGTCCTCGGTGTAGAATGTGTAGCCGTTGATATCGTACGCCTCATAGGTCATCAGGTTGTGCTCGGC
>NW_021311271.1:0-1502 GCF_002162155.2 Triticum dicoccoides
CATTTGGTTAGAGGAAACCATACGTTAAATAAATGATGTCATTATGTGATGGCATCATGTGGAGTAGGTGTACATGCATGCATTGAGCAGCAAATCTAATAAGGAGCAGTGGCGTGCATGCACCATCCTGGGAGCATCCCGGTTGTTTTTCTTCCATAGTAAGCACAGAGTCTTCTCCCCCTTGGACAATGGTGGGAGGCTAGATTGTTCGACAGAGTAGGTCACTTCTTGTGAGGGGCGGCCCTACGTAGGTCTACCCGGTGTCACTGGACACCGTGTAAAATTTCCTCTTGCCTTATATAGAGGTCACGTATTTGGCTTGGACACCGGTCAGCCAGCCCTAACTTCGCAACTGACGTGTGTATCGTCTTTCCCGGCCGCTCGCGAGCCTCTATCTCCCATCGGATGGTCGACTCGGCGACTGGCAGATCGCTCATATATTATAATAAAATGGTCCTCTACATACCTTAATTTTATCTATTTTTTCAAATTTGTATTACTAGGAAATTCAAAATTAATGGTATTACAACTGGGAATCAAAATGATGGGATTTGCCAATTTACTTTGATGATTCACGTCTATTTGGATTTTTTTCTCGACAGGACACAATGAAAAGACACAATGTCCAGTAAGTTCAACTTCACAAACATATTGTACAATTCTGTCAATGAATACTTGTTGATTTTATTCTCGAAACTGCAAACACATATATGTAACTCTTTGTGCACTTGCACTAACATATATAGACTTGCGAATCATAGGGAACTTTATGGAATGATTACTTTAAAAGGTGAATATCTCAGCACGAGATTGTAATGTTGACCGGTGATTGTATGTTTTTACTGTCTGGATTTCTTAAGCTTTATTGTTCAACTTTACATAATTAACTATTATTTTAAGTGGGATGCTTAAGTTTTTTAAGCATTTTTTACAACCAAATAACATTAAGTCGTTGGGTGTGTTGATTTTATATGTATTATTGCTTGGTATTCACCTGTTTATCGGTGTATATAGTGTATACATGGACACCAGGACATTTATGTTCTAGGTCCACCCCTGCTACGAGTGGGCATGGCCTTGTTTTTTAGTGTTCGAGTGGGTGTGGTTATGTGGCGAGAGTGGGCATGGCCTTATTGTTTCGGCGTTAAACTTGCTTTGCCCTATGGCAATTGGGTGTGTTCCTATTGTTTTCGTTTTCGAGTGTGCATCACACTGTTTGTATCATTTTTTTCTAGTTTATCGCTTATTAACTAGAGACCTTCTGCTTGCCTATCAATGAAACAGGTAAACCTTTTTTTCTAGAATAAACAGGTAAACTTTTTGTCTTAGTTAAAATGGAAGAATGGGCGGTTGGGCAGTGTTTCCACTAACTTAAAACTAACCTGCACTGCAACTTAATCACGATCAACAACTAAAGTAGATATACCTTGTTTATTTGTGCGGTTCAACAAGCTAAGAGCAGCGATTCCCTGTCCTACTATTGTTTGTTCAAACTCCATGCC
>NW_021311272.1:0-935 GCF_002162155.2 Triticum dicoccoides
GCTCTTCGGCCAAAGCAGGGGCCAGCTCAGGCAGGCGCTGAGGGTCATCACGTCATCATCGTCGGCCCCGACGGGTCGAATCGGAGGTAACAAGTCGTCGCAGCCTGGCAGCACCCGAACCAGTTGAACCCTAAACAAGTTGGGTGGCATCTGGGTACCATGGAACAAGGGGTTGCCCGGTTGAACGATTTTGCCCTTGGCGACATCGACCAACTCGTTGTTCACGAAGTGGAGGAGAGTGCACGGAACGTCGGCGGCGCCCTGCGAAAACATGTAGGGCGTCAGGGATGCCCAGTCAAAGGCAAGGAGATGAAGTCCTCAGCCGAGAGAGGCTTAATTAGTTACCGTGATGATGGCGTCGAGCTCGGCTAATGTCGAGGCACCGCCAACGGCGGGCGTGCAGTTGACGGAGCGGCCGCTTGCTGAAGAGGTGCCGGCCGGCATACACCCGGGTGCATTAAGCTCCCGTGCCGGTGTCGGAGACACCAATGCCGCCTCCGCCGGAGGCACCAATGGCCCCGCCATCGCATTATGCGAGTTGCTGGCCGTGAAGCTAGGAATCGGGGGCGGCCCCTGTTGGCCGCCCGCAATCCACGCACTCAACCCCGAGATCAAGGTAGGCACAAGGGCGGTGATCATCGCTCCGAGTCGTTGTTCCACTTGCTCTTGGACAATCTCCGGAATCCGCGCCACCTGTGCCTTGAGTTCTTGAACCTCTCGCGCCTGGCTTTCCGAGCTGGTCTTTTTCTCCTTCCGCACACCAGCGGTATAGTATGACCCCCATTTTGTCGACAAGCCTTTGCCGGCCACACGACCAGCTGACGTCGGCTTACTGAGCTTATCCTTGTTCTTCATTATATTCAACCCCCTATTTAGAGTGGTGTCCCAAGGGTTGCTCTTAGTCGACCCCGCGCTACTGCTTTCAGTCGCCTGCG
>NW_021311273.1:0-494 GCF_002162155.2 Triticum dicoccoides
AGGGTGGCAGTGGTGTCACGTGCTCGTCTCGGCGTCCGTCGTTGCTACCACGACGATGTCCGCCTCGACTCGCGTGACGCTAAGACAGGGTGCCAGTGGTGTCACGTGCTCGTCTCGGTGTCCGTCGTCGCTACCGCGACAACGTCCGCCTCGACTCGCGTGACGCTAAGACAGGGTGGCAGTGGTGTCACGTGCTCGTCTCGGCGTCCGTCGTCGCTACCGCGACGGCGTCCGCCTCGACTCGCATTACGCTAAGACTGGGTGGGAGTGGTGTCACGTGCTCGTGTCGGTGTCCGTCGTCGCTACCGCGACGACGTCCACCTTGACTCGCTTTACGTTAAGACAGGGTGGGAGTGGTGTCACATGCTCGTCTCATCGTCCATCGTTGCTACCGCGACGACGTCCGCCTCGACTCGCGTTACGTTAAGACAGGGTGGCAGTGGTGTCACGTGCTCGTCTCGGCGTCCGTCGTCGCTACCGCGACGACGTCCGCC
>NW_021311274.1:0-2694 GCF_002162155.2 Triticum dicoccoides
CTTGGATGGAGTCAAGACTTCAGACAAATAATACACTGGGCGCTGAACTTTGAGAGCTTTTCCTTCTTCTTCCCGCTCGACCGTTAGCACAGTACTGACAACTTGTCCTGTGGCTGCGATGTAGAGCAACAGAGGCTCTTTGCTGATTGGAGCAGCAAGCACCGGCTGGGTGGAGAGCAGAGCTTTTAGCTCGGCAAACGCTGCATCAGCTTCTGGAGTCCACTCGAACTTGTCAGCCTTCTTCATCAGTCGGTAAAGAGGCAGTGCCTTTTCACCGAGTCGTGAGATGAATCGACTTAATGCGGCCAAGCATCCAGTAAGCTTCTGGACATCGTGCACTCGCACAGGGCGTTTCATTCGGAGAATAGTGCCAATCTTCTCTGGGTTAGCATCGATTCCCCGTTCGGAAACGAGAAAACCGAGTAACTTGCCACCAGGAACTCCAAATGTGCACTTTGATGGATTGAGCTTGATATCATACCTTCTGAGGTTGGAAAATGTTTCGGCGAGGTCAGCGAGCAGGTCGGAACCTTTTCGTGACTTGACAACAATATCATCCATATAAGCTTCCACATTCCGACTGATTTGGGTGAGTAGACACTTCTGAATCATTCGCATAAATGTGGCTCCGGCATTCTTGAGGCCGAATGGCATGGTGATATAGCAGAAGCACCCGAATGGAGTGATGAAAGCTGTTTTTACCTCATCGGGCCCGTACAGACGGATCTGGTGGTACCCGGAGTAAGCATCTAAAAAAGACAACCTCTCGCATCCCGCGGTCGAGTCAACAATTTGATCTATGCGAGGGAGAGGAAAGTGATCTTTCGGGCAGGCCCGGTTGATGTGCTTGAAATCAATGAACATTCGGAGCGACTTGTCCTTCTTAGGAACCATGACGACATTAGCGAGCCACTCGGAGTGGTATATCTCTCGGATAAATCCTGCCGCCAACAGTCGAGCCACTTCTTCACCGATGGCCTTTCTCTTCTGGACGGCGGACCGCCGAAGATGCTCTTTGACTGGCTTTGCAGACGAGTCGACTCTTAGGCGATGCTCAGCCAGTCCCCTGGGAACACCTGGCATGTCAGCGGGCTTCCATGCAAAAATGTCCCAGTTCTCACGGAGGAACTGGATGAGCGCTTCTTCCTATTTTGGGTCGAGTGTTGTGGAGATGCGGGTCAGAGCTGCTTCGGGGTCGGTCGGGTGAATGTGAACAGGCTTCGTCTCACCGGACGACTGGAATGCAGACTCTATGGCGGGCTTCTTGGATCGCAGCAAGTCACTCGGATCTGCGTTTTGCTTGTATTCTTCGAACTCGACCGCTGTCACTTGGGAATCGGCAATCTTGGAGCCCTTCTGAAAGCACTCCTCTGCCTTTTTCCTATCACCGGTGACAGTGATCACACCTTTGGGACCGGGCATCTTCAGTTTGAGGTACACGTAACATGGTCGAGCCATGAACCGTGCATAGGCTGATCTCCCCAAAATGGCATGATATGCACTTTGAAAATCCACGACCTCAAACGTCAACTTTTATTTGCGAAAATGCTTCGAATCACCAAACACTACATCCAAAGCTATCTGGCCGAGTGACTCGGCCTTCTTCCCTGGTATAACTCCATGGAAGCTCATGTTACTAGTGCTCAGTCGGGACATCGGAATGCCCATACCTTTCAATGTGTCTGCATACAATAAGTTCAGCCCACTTCCACCATCCATCAGCACCTTTGTCAGTCGAGTGCCTTCGACAACTGGGTCGACCACCAAAGCTTGCCTCCCGGGGGTGGCAATATGAGTCGGGTGATCCGATTGGTCGAATGTGATGGGTGTTTGAGACCATTTCAGATAATTTGCCTTTGCTGGGGCAACCATGTTCACCTCTCGGTTAATCACTTTCAGTCGACTTCTGCTTTCCACATCTGCAAAGATCATCAAAGTGGAGTTGATATGCGGATATCCTCCCTCACTGTCCTCTTTGTCTTCGGCCTTGTCCGACTCCTTCTCCTTAGACTGTTTTCCCTGAAACTGCTGGATCAGGAGTCGACATTGGCGAGTGGTGTGCTTTGGGTAAATGATATTCCCCTCTTCATCTTTCTTCGTGTGAATGTGACATGGCATATCCATCACGTCATTCCCTTCTTTATCCTTTACCTTCTTGGGGTTCCAGGATCCTTTTGGTTTCCCCTTAAACTTTCCTTGAGTCACGGCCAGAGCCTCTCCAGGAGCTGCCGGTTCCTTCCGCTTCTGTTTCCGACTGGTGTTTCCTTTTTCTGACTGACTCGGCTTGTGCTTGCCGCTTCGGAGTCGGTCTTCTTCTTCGCCGTTGGCGTACTTGGTAGCAATCTCCATCATCCGACTCAAGGTCATGTCACCGGTTCGACCAAATTTCAAACTCAGTTCTCTGTTCTTGACGCCGTCTTTGAAGGCGCATACTGCCTGATGATCAGAGACATTTTCCACAGTGTGGTGCAAAGTGATCCACCTCTGAATATACTCTCTGAGAGTCTCATTAGTTTTCTGCACGCAGACTTGCAACTCTGTCAATCCCGCTGGTCGCTTGCAAGTCCCTTCAAACGTTCTGACGAACACTCGGGACAGATCTTCCCAAGTGTAAATGCTGCTAGGAGGTAATTGAGTCAACCATGCCCTGGCAGAACCTTCCAACATGAGGGGCAAATGCTTCATGGCCACCTC
>NW_021311275.1:0-1312 GCF_002162155.2 Triticum dicoccoides
ATATCATCTTTCTTCAACACACACTACACAAGAATATCCCTTTGGAACGAACTAAGTCAGACAAGTTTTTATCTTCCAACTCTCCAAGTTGTTGTCCAGCTTAACCAACTAGCTCAGGGATATCTAACACCGATTCTTGGAAAGAAGGTGGTTCATAAGAAACCAACTTGATCACGGGCTCAACATAACGGTCAGGTGACGACCTGGTAGTACTTCCGAGAAGATCTTCGGAAAATCACGAACCACCGATATGTTACTAAGCTCGAGAACAATCTTGCTTTTCAGGGCAAGATGATATGATCAAATGAGCGAGGACTTGACAAATCCTAACTCATCAATCAAAGAGTGCACCAGGAAATAAGGACTAGGTAGCACGATCAATCTTAGAATGGTGATTCAATAACCAACATACTAAGAATAAAACTATTATCCTTTAGCTACCAAGCAACGAGGTTGCTGGGAGTATTGATTTCACACACCATGATTCACTTGTCGGCACTCCGGCTGCAACAACACGGAACCGAGGAATGAAAAAGGATGGCGAGAAGTATCACTATGTCAAGAATTCACAAAAGGTGGTGCAATTCTCATGAAATTCCTGTCATAAAGAAGGTAATACTTCAGGGTAGAGCAGACCAGAAGCTGAATTGTAACTTGATCTGCGGAACACTTTGACCCAATCCTAAATATGGATGAGGTACTGGAGTTTGTTTCTCCTATTCATTCTGAAATAGAATGGCCTGGCGGACCACAAGGGTAATAGGCATCGACGAACGAATGCACGCATACTCTTGACTATCAATTGATAGACGAGGGTCAAAAGACAACTAAAGAGGGACAACTCAAAGGAACATACGATTTTCTGAGTTGTGGATGCATGGATTAGCATGTCGAACGAAGTTCAACATATTTTTTTCCGGATAACCCATGCAGAAAGGTAGAACTGGCAGAGCCACAATATATAATGGAGAACTCATCAAGAATAATCCTGTTGTGATATTTCAGTTCAACGAGGAACTTCTGCCATAAGTAGTTCATGGTATTTGGAAGAAGAAGATACCACGGACTTCAAGGACTATCGCAAAGGTTACTAATATCCTGAAGGCACTAACAATTACTATCAACACGAAGTAGGTGGAGTGAATCTCGGGTTCAAGAACCCAGGAACAGAATACCTATTACTAAGTAGCATCACGGAATGCTTTCGAGGATAAAGGCCAGAATCATCACACTGGGACACCAATCATGGCTAAATTACTAGGTGATCCCCTAAGACACCTAGGGTCATAATAATATCTCCAACATATATGTC
>NW_021311276.1:0-2250 GCF_002162155.2 Triticum dicoccoides
GCCCGTGTACGAGGAGCGGCGAGGAAATAGACAAGCTGTTGAAAAATTGGAAAGACTACCCACTGCCGGGAAAGAAGCAAAAGGCGCCAGAGCCGCTGCTGAAGGTATGGAAAACGAGGTCTGTTTTCTGGGACTTGCCGTACTGGAAGATCCACCGTGTGCCTCACAGCCTTGATGTCATGCATATCACGAAGAACGTGTGCGAGAGTCTGCTTGGTACCCTGCTCAACATGCCAGAGAGGACCAAAGATGGGCCGAAAGCAAGGGCAGACTTGAAATCAATGGGCATCAGGCAGGAGCTTCACGCTATATATGATGATGATGATGATGATGATGATGATGATGATGATGAGGCGAAGCAGGACACAGAAAGTCGTCGCAAAGGCAAAAAGGCCAAGAAGACCGGAAATGACTACCCTCCCGCGTGCTTCACTCTAAGTCAAGAGGAGATCGAGCAGTTTTTCACCTGCCTCCTAGGAGTAAAACTTCCTTACGGTTACGCGGGGAAGATAAGCAGATACCTAGACCCAGCGAAGCAGAAGTTCAGCGGGATGAAGTCTCACGACTGTCACGTGCTGATGACGCAGATACTTCCAGTTGCAATCCGTGGGATCATGGACGCGCACGTCCGTGAAACGCTATTTGGCCTATGCAACTTCTTCGACGTCATCTCTCGGAAGTCGATTAGTGTGAGGCAACTCAGAAGGCTACAGGAAGAGATCGTGGTGATACTATGCGAGCTTGAGATGTACTTCCCGCCCGCATTCTTCGACGTTATGGTGCATCTGCTGGTCCATATAGTGGAGGATATCATCCAACTCGGGCCGACGTTCCTGCACAGCATGATGCCATTCGAAAGGATGAATGGTGTCATCAAAGGATACGTTCGCAACATGTCACGTCCAGAGGGAAGCATAGCCAGGGGCTTTCTGACCGAAGAGTGCATCTCCTACTGCACGAATTATCTAGGCATCGAGAACCCAGTTGGTCTGCCCGTCAACAGGCACCTCGGCAGGCTCGCTGGATGGGGTCACCGTGAGGGTCGCCCCGAAATGCATGTCGACTTCGAGGGTCGACTCGCCGACTTTGAAAGAGCAAACCTAGTCGCGCTACAACACATAGACGTGGTCGATCCTTGGGTGGTAGAGCACAAAACCTTTATTAAGAAGACGTACAATGACCGAGGCCAACAGAGGACGGACGGAGATATACTCAAAGAGCGCAACTCATGTTTCACGCGTTGGTTCAAGCAGAAGCTTCTGTCGTACCCTTTACATGAGGATTCTTCCGCGGAAGAACAACTCATATTCACCTTGTCACAGGGCGCCGAGCACAACCTGATGACCTATGAGGCGTACGATATAAACGGCTACACATTCTACACCGAGGCCAAGGACATGAAGAGCGATGGTTATCAGAACTCCGGGGTAACGATGGAATCCTACACCGGTAACGACAAGGACAGATACTACGGAAGGATCGAGGAGATCTGGGAGCTGAGCTACGCTGGAGAGAAGGTCCCGATGTTCCGTGTCAGATGGGCCAAGAACGTCATAAAACAAGACCGATATTTCACCACCATGGTTATACCCGAAGCCAAATCCAAGACCGCGGGCGCAAACGTCACCGCAAAAAATGAGCCATGGGTACTGGCTTCCCAAGTGGACCAATGCTTCTTCATTACCGACCCGCCAAAGCCCAGTCGTGTTGTCATGAGGAGAGGCAAAAGGAAGATCATCGGAATGGATGGAGTAGCCAATGAGCAAGACTTCGACAAGTACGGCGACCCGAGGATCGAACATGACGACGATGATGAAGTAGCAGCATACACCACAAGAAGAAGCAGGACCACCCTACCTAAAGGACGTCTGTTCCACAGAAGAACTCCATTTGCGAAAAAGAAGGGCAAGAAGATTGTTAACAGATAGCTAGCTAAGATCGATTGTATTTAAATCGCAGCCTTCATTTCTCGATTGTATTTCATGGGCACTTTTTGAACTATCATGAATATTTTTAAATTTCATGGACACTCGATCTCGATCCCCCTCCATCTCGATCGCTATCCCACCTCGCCAGATCCGGTCCCCCTCGCCGCCGAGCACCCCCCGCACCCTCGATTCCCCTACTCAACCGCCACCGCTGACCCCCCGCACCCCTCCCCTACTCAACCGCCGCCACCGACCCCCCGCACCCTCCCCCGCTCCACCGGCATTACTGTTTGATGATATTTTTTAAAAAAATATTACTGTC
>NW_021311277.1:0-1015 GCF_002162155.2 Triticum dicoccoides
TGTAAAACTGTCTTACACCCGTTGTATGTGAACGTAAGAATCCATCACACCCGATCATCACGTGGTGCTTAGAAGCGACGAACTGTAGCAACGGTGCACAGTTAGGGGAGAACACTTCTTGAAATTTTATAAGGGATCATCTTATTTACTACCGTCGTCCTAAGTAAACAAGATGCATAATACATAATAAACATCACATGCAATTATATAGTTGTGACATGATATGGCCAATATCATATAGCTCCATTGATCTTCATCTTCGGGGCTCCATGATCATCTTGTCACCGGCTTGACACCATGATCTCTATCATCATGATCTCCATCATCGTGTCTTCATGAAGTTGTCACGCCAACGACTACTTCTACTTCTATGACTAACGTTTAGCAATAAAGTAAAGTAGTTTACATGACGTTATTCAATGACACGCAGGTCATACAAAAAAATAAAGACAACTCCTATGGCTCCTGCCGGTTGTCATACTCATCGACATGCAAGTCGTGAATCCTATTACAAAGAACATGATCTCATACATCACGAATCATCATTCATCACAACTTCTGGCCATATCACATCACATGATCAATCGCTGCAAAAACAAGTTAGACGTCCTCTAATTGTTGTTGCATCTTTTACGTGGCTGCAATTGGGTTCTAGCAAGAACGTTTTCTTACCTACGAATCACCACAACGTGATTTTGTCAACTTCTATTTACCCTTCATAAGGGCCCTGTTCATCGATTCCGCTCCAACTAAGGTGGGAGAGACAGACACCCGCCAGCCACCTTATGCAACTAGTGCATGTCAGTCGGTGGAACCGGTCTCACGTAAGCGTACGTGTAAGGTTGGTCCGGGCCGCTTCATCCCACAATACCGTTGAGCAAGAAAAGACTAGTAGAGGCAAGTAAGATGACAAAATCCACGCCCACAACAAAATTGTGTTCTACTCGTGCAAAGAGAACTACGCATAGACCTAGCTCATGATGCCACTGTTGAGGAACGTTGCAGAAAATTAAAA
>NW_021311278.1:0-929 GCF_002162155.2 Triticum dicoccoides
CGAAGTTTCTGCAACACTAGCCTTAGATGTTCGGCATGTTCTTCCTCGTTCTTGGAGTAGATGAGTATATCATCGAGGTAAACTACAACGAATTTATCCAAATACTCCATGAAGATTGAGTTCATTAACCGAGAAAAGGTGGCTGGAGCGTTGGTTAAACCGAAGGACATGACGGTGTACTCGTATTGGCCATAACGAGTAACAAAGGCCGTTTTAGGAATGTCCCCGTTTCTGATTTTGATTTGATGGTAGCCCAACCTCAAATCCATCTTGGAGAAGACTGAGGATCCAGCGAGCTGATCATACAGGTCGTTGATCCTGGGAAGCGGATATTTGTTCTTGATTGTGACCAAATTGACCGGTCGGTAATCTACAACCATCCGGTCCGTACCATCCTTCTTCTTGACGAATAGGACGGGGCAAGCCCACGGAGATGAACTAGGCCGGATGAAACCCTTTTTCAAGGACTCATCGAGTTGTTTCTTAAGCTCGGCTAGTTCTAGGGGTGCCATCTTATAGGGTCTTCTAGCAATCGGAACGGTTCCCGGAATGAGGTCTATTACGAACTCAACATCCCTGTCAGGTGGAACACCTGGCAATTCTTCTGGAAAGACATCCGGGAAGTCACGGACTACCGGAACGTCCTCAAGGTCTGGCAAAGGGCTGGCGTTAAGAGAATATAATTGTCGCTTAGCTATTCGGGTCAAGACATTGACTATCTTCCCCGAAGGATGGGTGAGTTGAACAGTCCTAGAGAAGCAATCAATTTTGGCTTGATGAGCTGACATCCAGTCCATACCCAGAATGATATTGATATCTGAAAATTTAAGGGCTATCAAAGAGGCAAGGAAAACAAGTCTGTCGACTTGGATTTCATTTCCATGGCTTACTCTAGAAGTTTGCCATTTGGATCCCGGAGTTTGAATTAC
>NW_021311279.1:0-1145 GCF_002162155.2 Triticum dicoccoides
TTATTCACCATTTTGGCGTCCCAGAGCGATTTCCATGATTGACAATTCCCGGGGTGCGTTTGCGTGTCTGTCCTCAACACTCACAGTTTGGGCCAATTCTGACGCGATTCGAGGACTATTACTCAACATTTAGGGGTCCCGAAGCGATTTCCATAGTTGTTGAACCCCAAAATGCGTTTACGTGCCGGTCATGAACACTCACAGTTGTGGCCGATTCTGGCCCGTTTCGTGGACTATTACTCACTGTTTGGGGTCCCGGTGTGACTTGCGCAATTAACAAACCCCGGGGTGCGTTTACGTGTCGATCATCAACACTCGCAGTTTCGGCCGATTCGGGCTCGTTTTGTGGCACTCGCAGTTTTGGCCGATTCTGGTCCGTTTCATGGACTATTACTCACAGGTTTGGGGTCCCGGAGTGCTTTCCTTGATTAACAAACCCCAGGGTGCGTTTACGTATCGGTCATCAACACTCATTGTTTTTGTCGATTCTGACTCGTTTCGTGGACTATTACTCACCGTTTTGGGGTCCCGAAGAGATTTCTATAGTTGTTGAACCCCAAGGTGCGCTTACATGTATGTCATCAACAATCGCAGTTTGGGCCGAATTTTGGCCCATTTCTTGGACTATTACTTAGTTTCGGGGGTCCTGGAGTGATTTCCACAATTTACGAACCCCGTGGTGCGTTTACGTTTCGGTCATCAACACTCACAATTTTGGCTGATTCTGGTCCGTTTCGTGCACTATTACTCGCGGCTTTGGGGTCCCAGAGCGATTTCCATGGTTGTTGAACTCCAAGGTGCACTTACGTGTCTATCATCAACATTCATAGTTTTTGCCAATTCTGGCCCGTTTCTTGGACTATTACTCTGTTTTGGCGTCCCGGTGTGATTTCCATGATTGACGAACACCGGGGTGCGTTTATGTGTCGGTTAGCAACACTCGCATTTTGGGCCGCTTCTGGCCCGTTTCGTCGACTATTAGTCACCGTTTTGGGGCCCCAAAGCGATTTCCATGGTTGTTGAACCCCATGGTGCGCTTACGTGTCGATCATCAACAATCGCAGTTTGGGCCGATTTTGGCCCATTTCTTGCACTATTAATTAGTTTTGGGCGTCCCGCAGTGATTTCCACGATTGACGAACTCC
>NW_021311280.1:0-1249 GCF_002162155.2 Triticum dicoccoides
CACAATATCAAGGTTTCGAGATCAACAATTAACATACGGAAGTAGTAGGAACTGAACTGAGACTTAAATCCAACAATCTTATAAGTCCACTGATTAGTAACACGTGATCCTAATAGAAAGAAGAGATAGCCTAGTTCTTAATCCCCGTAGAAGAGAAGATGATGACTCAGATCAGAAGGCCATGAGGTATAAGGAGTAAAAAGAGCCTTACGTTCCATCCCACAATCAATTCCCCTACATATAACTAAAGAATTTCTAGACTCAACATCGACCAGTTTGGCTTGGTAATCCTACAGGCAGTCAAGCTCTGATACCAACGCTGTCAGGACCCCGACTCAATGCCACATCGATCTAGCATGTAACACCTCATATCACTTTGCGGCCTCACGCACGGTATTCCCACGGGTGTCGCCCTACCTTTACCGGGGACCGTTTGCGCCTTTTGGCACACGTATATGACAGTGTCGCTAGCATCTATATGATAAGGAGCCCGGGCTGACATGGCTAGTCGTAAACCCAAAGTGGCACAAACTTACAGGGACAGGCATCCATGACCCAGCATCGAACGTGTCGGTCATCAGCGAGTGAATCCAGGCTGTAGCACTGGGCTAGCAGGACTCCGGTGAACCGGGCTGTAGCGGGCTAACAGGACTCCGGTATTCATCGCGTGACATTTCCCCGAAGGGACAGACACAAGAACGAAGAAGGACACATGCCGGCCAGCCTAAGTGTTCCGGAGCAGTAGCAAGCTACCATTGGAAACACTAGGAGACATTTCCCGGTAAGAGAGGCTACTAACGATAAACAACTAGATAGTCAGATCCCACACATACCAAGCATTTCAATAACATACACACAATATGCTCGATATGTGCAAACACAACATGGCATCACAACATGACTCTATGACTCAAGTATTTATTCATTAGGCTCCGAGGAGCGAGATATTACAAACATAGGTCTCATGACCCAACATTCAGAGCATACAAGTCAAAGCACAAGCGGAAGCTATCATGTCTGAGTACAGACAACTATAAATGAAAAAGGCTGAGAAGCCTGACTATCTACCAGATACTGCCGAGGGCACAAGATCGTAGCTGAGGTAACAAGCTAAACGTCGAAGTCCAAGCGGAACTACTAGTGAGACTGAAGTCTCTCTGCAAAAACATAAAATAGGCAAACGTGAGTACAAATGTACCCAGCAAGACTTACATCAGAACTAACTACATATGCATCATTATCAACAAAG
>NW_021311281.1:0-1027 GCF_002162155.2 Triticum dicoccoides
ATAAATTCGTCGTGGTTTACCTCGATGATATACTCATCTACTCCAAGAACGAGGAGGAACATGCCGAACATCTAAGGCTAGTGTTGAAGAAACTTCGAGAGCATCGCCTTTATGCCAAATTTTCTAAATGTGAATTCTGGTTGTCAGAAGTGACCTATCTGGGTCATGTAATATCTGGTAAAGGTATTGCTGTTAACCCTGAGCGAGTTCAAGCCGTCCTTAATTGGACTCCACCTGAATCGGTCAAGCAAGTTCGGAGTTTTCTGGGCTTAGCGAGCTATTGTCGTCGCTTTGTCGAGAACTTCTCCAAAGTTGCCAAACCTCTAACCGAACTCCTCAAGAAAGATAAGAAGTTCGAATGGACTCCACAATGTGAGCACAGCTTTCAGGAACTGAAAAGATGCCTGACCTCTGCTCCCGTACTGGTACCGCCAGACTTCTCCAAGGACTTTGTTATCTACTGCGACGCCTCGCGACAAGGACTAGGTTGCATCCTTATGCAAGATCGACACGTAATTGCCTACGCTTCACGGCAATTGCACCCACATGAGGAGAACTATCCTACTCATGATCTAGAGCTTGCAGCCGTAGTCTATGCACTTAAAACCTGGCGACATTACCTCCTCGGTAACCGTTGCGAAATATTCACTGATCACCAAAGTCTGAAGTACATTTTCACCCAACCGGATCTGAATCTCAGGCAAAGACGTTGGGTTGAGTTGATCACAGACTTCGACTTAGGAATAACCTACACCCCAGGGAAAGCCAACGTCATGGCTGATGCACTAAGTCGTAAATCTTATTGTAACAACCTGATGTTACAACAAAGTCAACCGCTTCTCCATGAGGAATTTCGGAAGCTTAACCTTCACATTGTACCTCAAGGTTTTCTTTCCACCTTGGTGGCAAAACCTACCCTTACGGATCAGATTATCAAAGCACAGAAGGTAGATCCGGGAATTTCCCGCATCAAGAGAAACATCCAGAAAGGAGTTGCGAATTGTTTCTCCATTAATGATCAAGGGGT
>NW_021311282.1:0-1296 GCF_002162155.2 Triticum dicoccoides
CACTGGGCTAGCAGGACTCCGGTGAACCGGGCTGTAGCAGGCTAACAGGACTCCGGTATTCATCGCGTGACATTTCCCCGAAGGGACAGACACAGGAACGAAGAAGGACACATGCCGGCCAGCCTAAGTGTTCCGGAGCAGTAGCAAGCTACCATGGCTCGGTGGAAACACTAGGAGACATTTCCCGGTAAGAGAGGCTACTAAGGATAAACAACTAGATGGCCAGATCCCACACATACCAAGCATTTCAATAACATACACACAATATGCTCGATATGTGCAAATACAACATGGCATCACAACATGACTCTACGACTCAAGTAATTTATTCAATAGGCTCCGAGGAGCGAGATATTACAAACATGGGTCTCATGACCCAACAATCAGAGCATACAAATCAAAGCACATGCGGAAGCTATCATGTCTGAGTACAGACATCTATAAATGAAAAAGGCTGAGAAGCCTGACTATCTACCAATCCTGCCGATGGCACAAGATCGTAGCTGAGGTAACAAGCTAAACGTCGAAGTCCAAGCGGAACTACTAGTGAGACTGAAGTCTCTCTGCAAAAACATAAATTAGGCAAACGTGAGTACAAATGTACGCAGCAAGACTTACATCAGAACTAACTACATATGCATCATTATCAACAAAGGGGATGGTGGAGTTTGACTGCAGCAAGCCAGCTTTGACTCGGTGGCTATCCTGAACTACGACTGCAAGTAACTCTTTTGAGGTGGCGCACACGAGTCCACATATTCACCATATCGATACACCACTATGGATCCGCTCCCGTCTCCCTACAAGAACGCCATCCATAGCACTCACGCTTATCTTGCGTGTTTTAGAGTATCCACTTTCACTTGTCTATGAACTGTACAAGGGGTCCAAGTTTCCATATCCAAGGAATCCGGCTATTCGAATAGATAATGATAACCCTGCAGGGGTGTACTTCTTCACACACGCTTTCGCCACTTATCGCCCTGTACACGTCATGTACCTCGGCAACCTTCAAGCGGAAGCCGGGCGAGGGAGTCGGCCACGACCTGACTAACCGAACAAGTCTCTAGTCCAGGTTTATCGCCTATTCGGGTTCCATCCGCAAGGAGATCCGGCCGGGGTGTCGCTTACGGCCCCAAACGATGTGTGCAGGGTTCCCAAGCCCACCAACCGGGTGCCACTTGGTACACCGGGCCACTGTGCCTAGTCTGTCCCGAGCCCACCTGTACCGGGTGCCACTTGGTAGACTACTAACACTACCTACAAACACCAGAAACTAGTTGCAACTCCTGGACA
>NW_021311283.1:0-1385 GCF_002162155.2 Triticum dicoccoides
GATTAACGAACCCTGGAGTGCATTTACGTGTCGGTCATCAACACTCACAGTTTTGGCCGATTCGGGCCCGTTTCTTGGATTATTACTCACCATTTTGGGGTCCCGAAGGGATTTCCATAACTGTTGAACCCCAAGGTGCGCTTACGTGTCGGTCATCCACACTGGCAGTTTTGGCCTATTCTGGCCCATTTCATGAACTCACTATTTTGGGGTCCTAGAGTGATTTCCTTGATTAACGAACCCTGGGGTGCGTTTACGTGTTGGTCATCAACACTGGCAGTTTTGGCCGATTCTGGCACATTTCGTGGACTATTACTCACTATTTTGGGGTCCCGGAGTGATTTCCACGATTAACGAACCCTGGAGTGCATTTACGTGTCGGTCATCAACACTCGTAGTTTTGGCCGATTCTACCCTGTTTCTTGGATTATTACTCACCGTTTTGGGGTCCCGAAGCGATTTCCATAATTGTTGAACCCCAAGGTCCGCTTATGTGTCGGTCATCAACACTGGCAGTTTCGGCCGATTCTGGCCCGTTTGATGGACTATTAGTCACTGTTTTGGGGTCCCGCAGTGGTTTCCATGGTTAGCGAACCCTGTGGTGTGTTTACGTGTCGGTCATCAACACTCGCAGTTTTGGCCGTTTCTGGCCCGTTTCTTGGATTATTACTCACCTTTTTGGGGCCTCGAAGCGATTTCCATAATTGTTTAACCCCAAGGTCCGCTTACGTGTCGGTCATCAACACTGGCTGTTTTGGCCGATTCTAGCCCGTTTGATGGACTATTAGTCACTGTTTTGGGGTCCCGGAGTGGTTTCCATGGTTAAAGAACCCTATGGTACGTTTACGTGTCGGTCATCAACACTCGTAATTTTGGCCGATTCTGACCCATTTCTTGGATTATTACTCACCGTTTTGGGGTCCCGAAGCGATTTCCATAATTGTTGAACGCCAAGGTGCGCTTACGTGTCGGTCATCCACACTGGTAGTTTTGGCCTATTCTGGCCCATTTCATGAACTCACTATTTTGGGGTCCTAGAGTGATTTCCACGATTAACGAACCCTGGGGTGCGTTTACGTGTTGGTCATCAACAGTGGCAGTTTTGGCCGATTCTGGCCCATTTCGTGGACTATTACTCACTATTTTGGGGTCCCGGAGTGATTTCCACGATTAACGAACCCTGGAGTGCATTTACGTGTCGGTCATCAACACTCGCAGTTTTGGCCGATTCTACCCTGTTTCTTGGATTATTACTCACCGTTTTGGGGTCCCGAAGCGATTTCCATAATTGTTGAACCCCAAGGTCCGCTTATGTGTCGGTCATCAACACTGGCAGTTTCGGCCGATTCTGGCCCGTTTGATGGACTATTAGTCACTGTTTTGGG
>NW_021311284.1:0-1281 GCF_002162155.2 Triticum dicoccoides
AAAATGCACACGAACAGTACGTGTTACCTTAACCTTGCCGCTGTTGTTGAACCATTGGATGTAGTAAGGATGTGGATGTGGTCTTGTGGTGAGAGAAAGCTTCTCCACCATCTCCATGCTAGCCAAGTTGTTGCAGCTCCCTCCGTCTATGATGACGCGCACAGAACGTTCCTTCACAACTCCCTTGGTATGGAACAAATTGTGCCTCTGATTTTGCTCAGCTTGTGTGACCTGCACACTCAAAACACGTTGAGCAACTAAACATTCATACCTGTCAGCGTCTTCAGGAGCCATGTATTGCGTCTCATGATCAGAATCATCTCCACCATGTTCTTCACGTGTAATAAGAGCTAATGTCTCCTCATCATAGTCACTAGCGGACTCATATCCACCATCCGCGGTAGCAATCATCACACGCGGAGATTTGCATTCCCTCGCATAATGACCTCCTCCCTTACAACGATGACAAATAATATCACTTGTGTGCCCTGTTGATGCCATGGAAGAAGAAGAACGCTGTGCAGGACCCGCAGGTGCGCTCTTGGAAGATAATGGTGGTTGTGCCTGTTTTCTTGTATCACGGTTGGAGGTGGCACCGGATGGAGGTGCTGGTGCAGTTGAAGTAGAAGATGCACGTGGTGTCCATGATGAAGGTCGGCCTGCAGAAAAGTTAGTTCGCCCCAATGCTTGTCGATCCTGCACTTCACGTTCAGCTTTACAAGCAAGATGGAATAAACGAGTGATATTAGTATACTCCTTATAGTCTAGAATGGTCTGAATCTCTCTATTTAATCCACCCAGACAACGTGCAAGCATAGCTTCATTCTCCTCAACAATACCACATCTAATAATGCCAGTTTGTAATTCCTGATAATATTCTTCTACAGAATTTTTTCCTTGTCTTAAGCGCTGTAATTTTTGAAGCAATTCACGTTGATAATATGGTGGAACCCAACGCGTACGCATAGCAGTTTTCAAAGCAGCCCAAGTAGTTGGAATAGGATACAATCTACAATGTTCAGACCACCATACACATGCAAAACTAGTGAAAGCACAAACAGCAGCAGCAACTCGTCTCTCCTCAGGATATTGTAAACATGTAAATCGTTGTTCAGTTTCTAACTCCCAAGTAAGATATATATCAGGAACATATCTACCCTCAAATGGTGGAATATTCAATTTCAGTTTAGGAATATGGACATCATCTCGTACCTGAGGTGGTGGTGCAGGCCTACCATTACGAATATATACCTGAGGTCGACCTGCTGGTGGTGGTGCTGG
>NW_021311285.1:0-1075 GCF_002162155.2 Triticum dicoccoides
TGCTTTATTAGCTCTATTAATATCATCTTTCAAAATGGAATCAGGAGTCATAGGAAGCAAAGTAATATTTTTATCCTTATGAACAAGAGTATAGTGATTGTTTCTACCATGGTGTACAGAATTTTTATCAAATTGTCATGGTCTACCAAGTAATAAGGAACATGCTTGCATAGGTACCACATCACAATCAACATAATCAGCATATGTAGAGATACTAAAATGCACACGAACAGTACGTGTTACCTTAACCTTGCCGCTGTTGTTGAACCATTGGATGTAGTAAGGATGTGGATGTGGTCTTGTGGTGAGAGAAAGCTTCTCCACCATCTCCATGCTAGCCAAGTTGTTGCAGCTCCTTCCGTCTATGATGACGCGCACAGAACGTTCCTTCACAACTCCCTTGGTATGGAACAAATTGTGCCTCTGAGTTTGCTCAGCTTGTGTGACCTGCACACTCAAAACACGTTGAGCAACTAAACATTCATACCTGTCAGCGTCTTCAGGAGCCGCCATGTATTGCGTCTCATGATCAGAATCATCTCCACCATGTTCTTCACGTGTAATAAGAGCCAAAGTCTCCTCATCATAGTCACTAGCGGACTCATATCCACCATCCGCGGTAGCAATCATCACACGCGGAGATTTGCATTCTCTCGCATAATGACCTCCTCCCTTACAACGACGACAAATAATATCATTTGTGTGCCCTGTTGATGCCATGGAAGAAGAAGAACGCTGTGCAGGCCCCGCAGGTGCGCTCTTGGCAGATAATGGTGGTTGTGCCTGTTTTCTTGTATCACGGCTGGAGGTGGCACCGGATGGAGGTGCTGGTGCAGTTGAAGTAGAAGATGCACGTGGTGTCCATGATGAAGGTCGGCCTGCAGAAAAGTTAGTTCGCCCCAATGCTTGTCGATCCTGCACTTCACGTTCAGCTTTACAAGCAAGATGGAATAAACGAGTGATATTAGTATACTCCTTATAGTCTAGAATGGTCTGAATCTCTCTATTTAATCCACCCAGAAAACGTGCAAGCATAGCTTCATTCTCCTCAACAATACCACATCTAATCATGCCA
>NW_021311286.1:0-2391 GCF_002162155.2 Triticum dicoccoides
TTCCCCTTCATCCTACCCTACGCTTGAATCTCGAGACGAGATTCTTGTTTAGTGGGGGTGAGTTGTCACATCCCTAGCTTCTGGTATTGCTCTAGGCTAGCTTCATGTGTGCATCATGTCTATATTTCTGAAATTTGAACTGAGGGAATTTGGAAGCCTCAAAACCCTAAATAAAAGTAGGGCAAAAACCCTAAAAATCTCATTCATTGCTCCAAAATGCTCTTCTTAAATGTTTGATAATTTTTGGAAAGGGTTCTGGTCCCAACCAAAATATTGAACATTTTTAAGGAATTATTCTTGGGACTTTGGATTTAATTCATTAGCTATTTGAATTTGAATTATATTCATATAATTAGAATATAATTTCAAATACCCCCTGAAATATTTTATAAGCTTTTGGAAAAGTCCATCTAGCAATATAAAATATTCAGAGGAGCTTTGGCATTGTTTGAATTATTATTTTAATTCAAAACAATGGCAAAAGAATTAAATAAAAGAAAACATAACAAAAATAAAAGAGAGAAGGCCACCTGGGCCACTTACCTGGCCCAGCTCCCTCTGGCCGGCCCAGCCCACCTCCTCCCCCCCCTTGTCCTCTTCTTCCTATGCCAGTAGGCAGAGACGAGGCGTGGCGCGCGCCCGAAGAGCTCCGGCCACCTCCTGCTTACCTGCTCGCCGCTGGAGGCACCCGAGGGAGCCACGCACTCCCCCCCCCTCTCGTTCCCCACGACCTCTCTCACTCTCCCGTAGCTCTCCCTCGCTCCTCCCTCTCCTCTGCTCTCTCTCCCTCACGCGCCCGAGCGGAGCCCATCGCCGCCGACGCCGTTTACCGGAACCCCAGCCACCCCCTCGCTCCCACTATGCATCCCTGAGCTCCGCCCTGACCCCGTGGAGCTACACACGCGACGCACGCGACCAGAGGAGGCCGCAGCCGACCGGAGCGTCGTCGTCCTCATCTCCGGTGCCCGGAGATCGCCGTCGTCAATTCGCCGTTGCAGAGGCTTCCCCGAGCCCACCGAGCTTCTCTTCGAACTCCCCGTGAGCCCCTGTCCATTTCCCCTCTCTCCCCGTGCCCGTCCGCGCCTTCTAACCACCCCGACTGTCGGAGCCGACCGTTCCTCGCCGCCGGCGATGTCGCAGACGGTGCTAGAGCCACCGTAGCTAACTTCCGAGCACGGCAACGTGCTCAGTACCCTTCCAGGAGTCGAGCGCGCCCACCCGTGCGACCTGCCGTGCCCCTAGCGCCAACCCGCACCAACCCCGAGTTCCGGCCGCCGCCGCGAGCTCGATTCCGGCGAGCCCGTTCCACCTCAGCCCCTGCCGTTTGCACAGATGGATGCGGGCGACTCCCAGCTACGCGTAGAGCCCCTCAGTCGCCGTTTTGGTCGCCGAAGGAGCGTTTCCGACGCCCTCCGCCGTTGCTGGCGTCGCCAGCGACAAGCCGCGGGTCAACTCCGGCGGGTTTGACCCGGGGTTTGACCCCCTGACGTGTGGGCCCAGGCGCCTGCTTAGTTAGTGCTAGGTTAGTTCGTGTTAATTAACCTAGTTAATTAGGTGAGCCACTGACATGCGGGCCCCGCCCGGCTAACTAAGTTAGTTAGGGCTAACTAACTTGGTTAGTTGACTGGGTCACTGACCAGTGGACCCCACTGGTCAGGTTTGACCTAGTCGACGCCTTTGACTTGCTAACGTCATGCCGACGTCATGATGACGCAATAATTCCTTTCTGGAATTTAAATAAATCTTAAATGATTTAATAAATTCAGAAAATAGCTAAAACTTCTAAAAATCATAGAAATTCAACCGTAACTCCAAATTAAATAAATTATATATGAAAAATTATCAGAAAAATTCAAGGAATCCATCTGTACCATTTTCATGCATGTTAGAACAACTTATAGCTGCTGTTTAGCACAAATCAATTTAAGGGCATTTAAATAATCACATATGGAGTTTGAATTTGAATCTTGTATTCAAACCAACTTCATTTAATCTATTGCTAGTTGCATTAGCTCATAACACATTCATTTTGCCATGTCATGATCATGCATCATATTGTGCATTGCATTGATTGTGTTCCCTTCTGTGTTGCCGGTATTTGTCCCCTCTCGATAGACGTGATACCGGTGATGTGATCGTTGACACTGATGAAGACTCAATGTTATCTTCAGAAGTGCCAGGCAAGCAAAACCCCCTTGTTCATTCCGATAAAATCCCACTCTCTCGCTCCTGCTCTCTTTTACTGCATTAGGACAACATCGATTCATCTGTTACTTGCTGCGGTAGCTGAACCCCTTTATCCTTTGCATGACCTGTCATTCCACAGTAAATAGATGAAACCCACTAGCATGAGTAGGAGTTGTTTGAGCCCTGTTGTGCCTACTCGTTCAT
>NW_021311287.1:0-1286 GCF_002162155.2 Triticum dicoccoides
CCTTCACAAGCTCAGGGTCACCACCTGGGTCTTTAGCCTACTCGTTGATGTCAACGTCTACATAGAACCCATCAGAAGGGGTTGCAGCGTCTTCTGTAAAAAATGTAAATTATAGCAACATGAGTACAAAGGTACTCAGCAAGACTTACATCAGATCCTACATACATGCATATTATCAAGAAGGGTTGGTGGAGTTATTGCAGCAAGCCAGCTTTGACTCTTGGCTAGGCTATCCTACGATACTCCAACTTGAAATGGTTTTGCGCACACGAGTCCACTACTCACCACTTCAATACACTACCGAGGATCCACCTCCGTCTTCCTACGGAAGAGCCATCCTCGGCACTCACACTTATCTTGAGGCTTTTAACAGTTTCCATTTACTTGTCTATGAACTGTATAGGCAACCAAGTAGTCCTTTACCGCGGACGCGGCTATTCGAATAAATTATGATAACCCTGCAGGGGTGTACTTCTTCATACATGTTTCCACCACTTAGCGTCTGCACATGACATGTGCTCGGCAGACTTCAAGCGAAAGCCGACGTGGGTGTAGACCACGGCCTACCTAAACACTTAAGCCTCTAGTCCAGGTTTATCGCCTATTCAGGTTCCATCCGCAGGGAGTCCGGCCGGGGTTTCCCATACGGCCCCGAACGATGTGAACAGGGTTCCCGAGATACCTAATGGGTATTCGGTACACCGTGCCACGTACCTACCGCATCACAGCCCACCCCTACGGTTAGCGCTGTCCACGGCCTCCAGTAGGCTACAAACACCAGAAACTACTTGCAACTCCTGGACAGAGAGCTAGGGTGAATAAGAAGTCGAGCGGGGTCATATTCCAGGGCCCAATGCATGGTAGTAGCTGTATCTTAAATCACGCATACAGATCTCAGTGCTTAAGGTCGGCTTCAATGAAACAACCCACCATGTACTCCTACATGGCCTTTCATCGATACCTTTACCAAATCGTGTTCACCACACCACTCTCATTACCGACATAAACATTTCACTCTAGCCCATCACCCAGATGAACCAGACCTGACACGACTCTAAGCATAGCAGGCATAGCAAGGTAGGAACAACACATACATATGGCTCAAACAACTCCTACACATGCTAGTGGGTTTCATCTAGTTACTGTGGCAATGACAGGTCATGCAGAGGAAAAGGGTTCAACTACCGTAGCACACAGCAGTTTGAAACGCGTTGTCTTAATGCAGTAAAAGAGAGCAGGAGCGAGAACATGGGATTGTATCGATATGATCAAATGGTTGGTTGCTT
>NW_021311288.1:0-889 GCF_002162155.2 Triticum dicoccoides
TTGAAAACAGCCCAATCCCGTCAAAAGAGTCAATATGACCGAAAACATAAGGCTGTGACTTTCGAGGTTGACGAGAAGGCTTATCTTCGGGTCACCCCTCTGAAGGGAACCCATCGTTTCGGTATCAAAGGCAAATTGGCTCCTCGTTACATTGGACCTTTTCGCATTCTTGCCAAACGAGGAGAAGTTGCCTACCAGTTGGAACTACCTCCGCATCTCTCCAGAGTCCACGATGTCTTCCACGTTTCTCAACTCAGGCGTTGCTTCTCGGATCCTATCCGTGAAGTGGACCACGAAACGCTTGATCTCCAGGATAATCTTACATATCGAGAGTACCCCATTCGTATCCTCGATCAGGCCGAGCGTACCACTCGACGCCAGAATATCAAGTTTCTCAAGGTTCAATGGTCGCACCATTCTGAGGATGAAGCAACTTGGGAAAGGGAGGATCGTCTTCGACTTGAATATCCCGCCTTCTTCTCGGAGGAACCCAAATCTCAGGACGAGATTCTTTTGAGTGGGGGTGAGTTGTCACAACCTAGCTAGTCATGCATTAGAGTGTTGCATCATGTTTACTCTTTCATCAGAAACTTGAAATGGGGATGACAGAACCCCCAGTCCCCTCTGAAACCAACTAGGGTTACTAAAATAATTTTTCAATGAACCTGAAATGCCCTTCTAAAATGCCCATCATTTTTGCCTTGGTTCAGAACCTCTGCCAAAAGTGGTGCACATTTTCCTAGGCCATCCTAGGGTTTTTGATTTAAATCATAAATATTTGAATTTGGGCATTTAAAATAATATAAAATATTTAAATGCTCAAATATCTCCAAACTAAAATGTTTCATGTTGGAAATAATCCAACTATGGGCCAGGAATAGTTTGGTGA
>NW_021311289.1:0-1571 GCF_002162155.2 Triticum dicoccoides
AGAGAGAGCGAGGGAGAGGAGGGGAGAGCCGGGGGAGAGTGAGAGAGAGCAGGGGGGGAGGCGTGGCGTCGTCCAGGGCAACGAGCGAGGAGGGGAGGGCAGGCAAGCAGGGAGAGAGGTGGCGTGGCGCGGTGGCGGGCGCGCGCGCCGGCCACACTCCCCTCCCTCTGTCGGGACGAAGACGACAGAGGAGGGAGGCGGGCTGGGCCGCCTGCTGGCTGGCCCCGCCAGCTGGATGGCTGCACAGGGAGGAGCCCATGTAAGCTTCTCCCTTTTATTTCTTTTCTGTTTTCTAATTTCTGACATTTGTTTTGATTTAAATAATATATTAAATCATTTATTTAACTTATGCCAATTTTTGCAGGGGCTAGATATATTATTCCAGAGCTCCTTTAGAAATGGCATAATATTTGGACAATATTTCATATATATAGAAATATATTTCCAATGCAAATATTTATGCATTAATTCCAAATGCCCAAAATAAATGTCCATGAGCCACTAAAAATATTGGTTTGATTTTTATCTCTGTCCAATATTTTCAGAGAGCAACATGAGCATTTTCTTGGACCCTTTTGGAGAAATTTTTATTTGGATCATTTTCAAAATGATTCTGAGGGTTTCACAGATCCCCATTTCAAGTTTCTGATGAAAGAGTAAACATGATGCAACACTCTAATGCATGACTAGCTAGGGTGTGACATGTATCTAGGCCAGTGTTCTTGAATTCAGTGCCATTGTCACTTCTGATGTGCTTTATCTTGACGCCATAGGTGTTCATAGCTCGATTGGCGAAGCGTCTGAAGACATCCTGCACTTCAGTCTTGTAGAGGATTATATGCACCCAAGTATATCTTGAATAATCATCAACAATGACAAAACCATAGAAACAAGCAGTAGTAGTAAGAGTTGAGTAATGAGTGGGACCGAAAAGATCCATGTGGAGTAGTTCGAAGGGTTGAGTCATTGTCATGATTGTCTTCGAGAGATGCTTGGCCCTCGTCATCTTTCCTGCTTCACAGGCACCGCATAAGTGATCCTTCTTGAACTTGACGCCCTCGATGCCTATGACATGCTTCTTTCTTGCAAGAGTGTGCAAGTTCCTCATGCCAGCATGCCCTAGCCTCCGATGCCAGAGCCAGCATTCTGAAGCTTTTGCTAGAAGACATACAGCAAGCTATGGTCCTGCTGAGAAATCTACCACGTACAAATCATCTTTCCGATACCCTTCAAACACTAGAGACTTGTCAGATTGCATTAGAAAAAGACAACGATATTTTCCAAACATCACAATCATGTTTAAGTCGCAAAGCATTGAGACAGACATTAAGTTTAACCAAGGGATTCAACAAGCATGACTTTATCCATGTGTTGATCCTTTGAGATTGAAACTCTACCTAGACCCAATACCTTACTTTTACCAGTGTCCGCAAATGTGATGTGACTTTTGTCAGATGGACGTAATGTTGAGTCCATAAGAAGGCTTCGCTTGCCAGTCATGTGATTGGTACACCCACTATCAATAATCCATTCTGAAGCAGCTCGTGTCATACCCTACAGTGCAGTTAGGG
>NW_021311290.1:0-1226 GCF_002162155.2 Triticum dicoccoides
CGTGTATATTAGGAATTTTGAGTTCAGGTCGGTGGCGTGGAGTCAGGTCCTGCATCTATATATAGATGGGCAGGTGCGTGAGTTTTATTGTATTGAGTTGAGAAAATAGAAAAAGAAATAAAGAGAAAAGAGGGCACGACAAGGGCCTTGGCTATCAGTTTTGTGTGTGCGTGTGTTCGTGTGATTTTATGTGATTGATCCTGTGGGTGGATTTCCAACAATTGGTATCAGAGCAAGGTCGCGGTGAAGCGTGCTTGCCCCGGGGTGGCGACCCGACTAGCGCCTCGGGGCGGGCGATACTGTCGTTGGGTGGTGCAACGACGAAGAAGAGCGGGCGATGCGACCGCTGATGGTGCAGCGAAGGGGAGAAACGGGCAATTGTCGTTCAAGCGGCGACAAGGAGGATCGGGCAGTTGTCGTTTGGCGGAGTGGCGACAAGAAGGCGGCGAGGATGTTGTCGCAAGCGAGACGTCGGGTGATTGTCGTTTGACGAAACGACATGGAGGAGGTTGACGGGAGCGGTAGTGCCGAGGTGCTGTGCTAGAGCGAGGAAGAGGCGACAAAGTTGCGAGCAGTCGTCAAGTGTGCACAGGAGTTCTTGTAAGGTGCATCCAAGAGCTGAGGTGTGTGAATCTTCTGCTGTAGTTGAGATGCGTCACTGGCAGGAGAGTTGAGAGTGAGAGCGGATCGAAAAAGGAAATTGTGCCTTGCGTTTCGGTTCGTGGTAGTGGAGTTCCGGCGTGTTCATATATGGTGGAGATGAGTTGCACGTATATGGCAAGTTGTGTTGCCGTCGGACAGGAGGTGTCGTTTGATAAGATGTGGCATCGGCGACACTGAGAAGATGTGAAGATGTGACGGGTGAAGAGATGTGTCTCCCTGTGTGCAAGCAACCGACGTGAAGATGAAGATCAACGCGAAGATGGAGGCGCACCAGTTAAGTTGAGTTCCTGCATGAAGCTATGCGTTTAGTTTGCATGTGGCACGCTAAGATGTGGTAGCGTGGCTGGTAGTCCGGGTAATCGTTGGTTTCAGTCTACAAGTCGGCATGAGAAAGATGTTGATGAAGTGGTCATCGTTCAAGAAGAGACAAGTTGTGGTCCGGTAAGTTGCGTCACCGGGAGCATTCGGCGGGGCAAGATAAAGAGGTGATCGTCTGCATGTCTCGTCAAGTAAAAAGTTAGATGTTTAGATTAGGGGGTGAATGTTGGAGTAATCTAAACATG
>NW_021311291.1:0-2181 GCF_002162155.2 Triticum dicoccoides
AACAGAAAGCTATGGAACATATTCAAAAACTGTTAGACAAAAGCGATGATCTGTTAGGCGCTGAAATGACTCGATCTGAGTCCTTAATTGAAGACATAAAAAATCTTCACGTTAAGTATGAGGAACTTGAAAGTCATCATGAAACGCTCTCAACAACTCATGAAAAGCTTTCCTATGATTATCTTCAAAGGAAGCAAGATCTTGAGAAATTGAGAGCGGCTCATGAAGATCTTCAAAAGGAAAACGAGTCACTTCGCGCCGAACAGATCAGTTCCGCTCAGGAAGGATTTGAACCACCATGTCTTAAATGCATTGAGCATGATAATGCCACTTCTGTTGCTGAATGTTCTACTGCTGCTACTGTTGCAATATCTTCAACTGTTGATGTGGGAACTAACCCCTCTGCTGAGGATACCACTGCTATTGCTGATGAGAATGCTAGGTTGAAGACATTGCTTGAAACAGGGATGTACAAAAGTCTTAAAGGGCATCAGACACTATGTGATGTCCTCAAAAGGCAGATCCTGAACCGAAACCCGAGGAAAGAGGGTGTTGGGTTCGTAAGGAAAATGAATGCTGATGGCTCTTACTAGAAACCTGAGCAGTACCCCAAAACCACATGGGTTGCTGCAAAGGAACCTTCAGCAGATCCATCCAATCTATCTGGCTTCACTTGCGCTAACCCCATTGTCATTGATGAATCCTTTGATGCAAACTATAAACTGTTTAAGAATCAGAATGGTGAAGTGTTTGCAAGGTATATTGGTACTAACTGCAGGAATGGGTCGCCTATGAAGAAGATCTGGGTGCTGAAAAAGTGTTTGGAAAATCTTCCTGTGAATGTCATCATGACACCACAGGTGAAGAAGAAAAACCCCAGACCACAGGCTTCATACGGTCCAAAGGCTTCATACAGACAGAGGATTCACCTGAGTCGCACTAACGCAAATGTTTTGCAGGGAAACCATACTCAGGCCTATGAATATGAGCGCGGTTCATCAAACTGCCATGTTCATAAGACCAAGAACTATTCTGCTTATTCTTATGAGTACTATTGTCCGCCTGCAAGACTGTTTGCTAGGGATCCAAAGCCAAAGTTCTCAGATGCTGCACTTAGACTTATTGCTTCTAAGCCACCCTTGAAGATGTGGGTGGCTAAGAAAGCTTAACTCTCTTTTGCAGGGAAGGGTCTCCAGCAGAAAACCAAAATCGTCTGACGCTATTGCTGGGGACCTTAAACATCTTGTAGGGAGCAAGATCAAATGCCAGAATAGTCTTACTATGTACTTCGTTCCTGAATCGCTTGCTACTCTCCCTATTAGTCCTAATTTGGATCTAAGCTTTCATAACCCACTGGTTCGTCAAATGTTTTTTCTTCACAATTCTCTTCATGAAGCCTATCCCCCTAACTGCATTGTAGGGTACGATACCAGCGTCTTCAGAATGGATTATTGATAGTGGGTGTACCAATCACATGACTGGCAAAAGAAGCCTTCTTATGGACTCAACCTTATGTCCATCCGACAAGAGTCACATCACATTTGGTGACACTGGTAAAAGTAAGGTATTGGGTCTAGGTAGAGTTGCAATCTCAAAGGATCAACACATGGATAAAGTCATGCTTGTTGAATCCCTTGGCTTCAACTTAATGTCTGTCTCAATGCTTTGCGATTTGAACATGATCGTAATGTTTGGAAAATATCGTTGCCTTGTTCTAATGGAATCTGACAAGTCTCTAGTGTTTGAAGGGTATCGGAAAGATGATTTGTACATGGTAGACTTCTCAGCAGGACCACAACTTGCCGTATGTCTTCTAGCAAAAGCTTCAGAATGCTGGCTCTGGCATCGGAGGCTAGGGCATGCTGGCATGAGGAACCTCCACACCCTTGCAAAGAAGAAGCATGTCATAGGCATCGAGGGCGTCAAGTTCAAGAAAGATCACTTATGCGGTGCCTGTGAAGCAGGAAAGATGACGAGGGCCAAACATCCCTCGAAGACAATCATGACAACAACTCGACCCTTCGAACTGCTCCACATGGATCTTTTTGGTCCCACTCATTACTCAACTCTTACTACTACTGCTTGTCTCTATGGCTTTGTCATTGTTTATGATTATTCTAGATATACTTGGGTGCACATAATCCTCTACAAGACTGAAGTGCAGGATGTCTTTAGACGCTT
>NW_021311292.1:0-1641 GCF_002162155.2 Triticum dicoccoides
CATCCCTCCTTTCGGCGTGCACCGGGAGAAGGGACAGCAGACCTTCGGAATTTTTTGTACTAAAGTTAAGACACTTATTATGAGACGGAGGGAGTATATAATTCCTTTGCTGTATTGGAGCTTAGACGTTGGGTCACTCTGCTGAGCCAGGCACCGGTGCGCGCACTAGATATGAACCACGATGGCCCATGGTCTGCCCTTGATGCGTCTTGTCTCTTCTTCAAAACTTTGCTTTGCACTCAAAAAGAAAAATCTACCCTGGCTGCTCCTACAGCACTACAATTGTGGTGTTGTTGCTTAACAGCCAAGCCAGCAAATCGATATTGATACATCGACAATGACTTTGAATCTATGAGTATCAGACGAAAGGTAATATACAAAATTTATTTTGTCACGACAATTGGATTTGGACGCACTTAAGTGTTTACTAGTAACACTGTCTATATTATTTTAATGATTGTGCGCCCTGGTTTTAGTTTGGTCATGGGCCTCCATAATCTTAGGACCGGCCATGTCCTTCTCACTTCTTCCGCGCGCGTAGCCAGCTAGATCGCTCGATTGATCGCCAACGGAAGGAAGGAAGGATGGATCCTTGGAGAGCAACTAGTTGGCGAGCGCTCCTTCGGGAGCCTCCCAACGATCACTTGGGTGTGGGCTGAGAGCGTCACTTGGCGCGCTCTCAGCCGCCGCCACATGTCGCACTCCCTTCGTATTTCGTTTTTTACTTTTACACACGCGTTTTCGGCTTTTGAAACGCTTTTTTCTGTTTTTTCTAATTTTTTGTTTTCCACCGTCTTCTTTTGCTTTTGGGTCAAAAAATATAAAAAAAATCATGAAAACAGTTCTTTTTCTTTCGTGGGATGCACGGTTTTGCTACCGCAAGAGACACGACCGTGCCTTTTGGAAACGGAGAAAAAACGCATTTTCTGTTTTTTTCCTTCCGCTATAGGCATGGTTTTGCTTCGCTAGAGGCACTGTTGTGCTTTCGCGAGAGACACGCCCGTGCCTCTTGGTCTCGGACAAAAAAACAAAACACATTTTCTTTTTTTTCCTTCCGCCAGAGGTACAGTTTTTCTTCCACAAGAGGCACGATTGTGCTTTTGCGAGAAATACGTATGTGCCTCCTGAAAACGGAAAATAAAACCTTTTTTTCCTTCCGTAAGAGGCATGGAACTCATCCCATCCTTTTTTTGGATCGCTGGTCATGCATGCGTCCCTCGCAGCAAAAATACTTTATACATGCATGCATGCTATCTGGTTGGCTGGTGTCAGGGGCAAGCCCAAGATTTTAAGAGTGTGTATTCAGAATTCTAAAGGCGGTTTTTTGAAAGCCTAAACCCAACTTTTGGTCTATATAACTGATTCTGGTATTAGTCTATACGAATTGGACAATACATAAAGATATAGCATAGTATAACAGATTCACACCAACATCGAAGATATATAGAGGTATATTTTTCTTTTTGTAAAAACGGTTACATTTTACGTGATAACTTTTCAACTAGAAATATTTCGGTACAAAGGGAGTACATGCACACCCACAGCACAACAACATGCATGCAGGTATGGTGTCTCGGCTCTGGCGTGAGCGCGTATTAACCTTCTACAACAATGCGATCAATGCACCATGTCCTTGCTCCT
>NW_021311293.1:0-983 GCF_002162155.2 Triticum dicoccoides
GTAGAATGGCACATTGGCGGTGCAAGCTGGGAACAAAATGCAAATGCTGGGAATGATTCTGGTAACTGGGGAAGAACCCAACAATAGAGAGTGAATTCACTGTTTGAGAAGGTCATAGCATTGCCGAGGGAACTGAGAGCATCCCAATTAGAGCCGATGATAACACGTAGCGCTTGTGCGTGCTCTCAAGAACTTGAGCATTTCCACAATCATCAAGATTCTACCAATATCCGTGTCAAGGATTCTGGCAACACAACTTACTACCATGATGAATACCGGTGGAAGATGCCGATGCAAAGGAAGATAACACCTTCTTAGATTTCACCTTGGCGAGGCCAAGGAAACAAAATCTGGATGATCGACCGAGAGACATTTAGCACTCCGCTTCTAATGTTCTCCTTGATGTGCTAGCGTAATCCACCCATAGATATGGTTTGATATCTAGAACATCAAGTAAAAGGTCGGACTTCGGGAGCAATAGAATCCATAAGGAATAGTTTCGGAGGTAAATCCTACGAAATCCTTATGGGGAGGTGGCCAACTTCCTCAAACAAGATATTACAATGATAGGTCTTCCGGCTGGGTGTGTTGGCCACGACATCCACTTTACCGGTTATCGAGGGACCAATATTATAGTTCTTGGGAAATGTTCCAACCATCATAACTGCCTGAGATTCAGATCTGGTTGGTGTCAGGATATTCCAGACTCATCGAGTCTAGGAAGGAAAACGAAAGTTTGCAACACAAATCGACGAGGTGACGTTGCGAGATACTCGGGAAGTGAACTACGATAGTAAGCTCCAAAACATGAGCTGGTTCTGCTACAAACATGTGAACACGTTGTCCCAGACAAGCATGACCACGTGGTAGTCTTATAATAAAACACTACCGAGTTCAGGTGGGGAACCATCAACGAGGATATCAAAATCCTTGCATAAGGTATACTCTTAAGAAGGAACTTCTTCTCCTTGAACAAATCAATC
>NW_021311294.1:0-953 GCF_002162155.2 Triticum dicoccoides
CCATAGGGATTTCGTAGGATTTACTCCCTAGTTGCCCCTATGGATTTTGAGATCCCGAAGTCCGACCTTTTACTTGATGTCCTAGATACCAGACCATTTCTATGAATGGGTTACACTAGCACATCAAGGAGAACATTAGAAGCGGAGTGCTAAATGTTTCTCGGTCGATCATCCAGATTTTGTTTCCTTGGCCTCGCTAAGATGAAATCTGAGAAGGTGTTATCTTTCTTTGCATCTACATCCTCCATCATCATTCATCATGGTAGCAAGTTGTGTTGCCGGACCCTTGACACGGATGTTGGTAAAACCTTGATGAATATGGAAATGCTCAAGTTCTTGAGAGCACGCACAAGCGTTACGTGTTATCATCGGCTCTAACTGGGATTACTCTCAGTTTCCTCGGCAATGCTATGACCTCTTCAAACAGCGAATTCACTCCCTATTGTTGGGTTCTTCCCCAGTTACCAGAATCATTCCTAGCATTTGCATTTTGTTCCTAGCTTGCACCGCCAATGTGCCATTCTACCATGGGTCTCTTCCATTTCCGGTGATAAGCAAATTCATCCATTACGTTGTCTTCAACAAGGTAATCCACATCATCCAAGTCCGAGTATGCCATTCTACCGACCCCCTCCAAACGATTGCTCGAGAATTGCCTTAGGCTGGTTTAAAGAGTTTCAATGATCTCTGAATCAAAAGTAATTCTTTTTGCCACTTAAGGGGATATCTCTACGAGTCACCTTCCCTAAGGTGTATCGTTATGGTATCATGGCAACTCAACTCCTCGCTACGTTGACAATCGTTTACCACCTTCTTAGGTATGAAATTGTTGTCTACCTAGTGAACCTTCGTCATCCGTTTCTTCCACCCCTATTGATGTGTATCTCGTGTCTCAACCCGAAAGATGGTTCTATGTCTCATTCCGTAAGTTAATCTTGAGTTGTTCGATCTTC
>NW_021311295.1:0-983 GCF_002162155.2 Triticum dicoccoides
ATAAAATAAATAAAAACAATAAATATAAATAATTAAATTAAAATGATTTAATAAAATTATTAATTAATTAATTAATTAATTAAGTTAATTAATCTGGTTTAATTAAATTAATTAACTAGTTAAGTTTAATTAAACTGTAATTAGATTAACCTAAACCCTAATTAACCTAAATAGAGAATGACAGGTGGGTCCCACTGGACCCACATGTCAGGGTTGACTCAGTCAACCCCTGTTGACTGCTGACGTCAGCATGACATCATGCTGACGTCGTAAATACCTTTTTTCGAATTAATTAAATAAATAATTAAATTCCAAAATTATTAAAATCTTTTAAAAATCATATCTTTTAATCCGTAACTCGGATTAAAATATTTTCAACATGAAAGTTGCTCAGAACGACGAGACGATTTCGGATTCGCAGTCCGTTCGTCCACCACACCCCCCTAACCTATCGAACCTGCAAACTTTCCTCTCCGGTTCATTTGTCTGACAGACGTCCGGAACCGGGAAAACTTCCCCGGATGTTTTTCCCCCCTAACCAGTACCCCCTCATACCACGTTAGGGCACGCCTAGCATCACTTCTTGACATGTCATGCATCGATATGCATCTGTTTACTTGGTATTCATTGTTTCTTCCCCCTCTTCTCTCCGGTAGACTACGAGACCGACGCTGCTGCTGCCCAGTTCGACTACGGAGTTGACGACCCCTCTCTCTTGCCAGAGCAACCAGGCAAGCCCCCCCCCTTGATCACCAGATATCGCCTATTCTTCTCTATACTGCTTGCATTAGAGTAGTGTAGCATGTTACTGCTTTCATTAATCCTATTCTGATGCATAGCCTGACATTGTCGCTACATCTGTTGATACCTTACCTGCAATCCTAAATACTTAGTATAGGATGCTAGTTTATCATCATTGGCCCTACATTCTTGTCAGTCTGCCTTGCTATACTATTGGGCCGTGATCACTCGGGAGGTGATCA
>NW_021311296.1:0-11237 GCF_002162155.2 Triticum dicoccoides
AACCGGGAGCAAAGGTAGCCGCTTCCCGCCCTTTGGGCTGCTGAAAAGAGGCCTTTGGTCCCGGTTGGTGGCACCAACCAGGACTAAAGGGGGCATTGGTCCCGGTTGGTGCCACGAACCGGGACCAATGCTCGTGGTATATAAGTAGAACTTAGCAATTTTGCAGAGTTCATCACCACAGTTTCCCCCCGACGACGCCGAGCACATCGTCGCCGCCAGGCTGCCCCGGCGCCGCCCGCCGGCCCCGCCGTCGCCGTCACCGTCGCCCGCGCCAGTCGTCGTCGCCGCCCGCGCCCTCGCCCTCGCCCGCGCCCTCACCCGACGCCGTCGCCGCACGCCGTCCCTGCCCCGACGCGCGCCGCCCTTGCCCGGCCGCGCGCCGCTCCTGCCCCGACGCCGTCGCCGCGCCACTCCCCGCGCCCCTGCTCGCCCTGATGCCGCACGCAACGCGCTCCTCCCTCTGTGAGCACCGCGCCTCTGCGGCCCCGCCGACGCCGTGCTATTTTTTTAGTTATACATGCTATTTTTTATATGTTTTTAGATTGATATATGTATGTATGTATTTTTTAGATATATGTATTTTTTTATGTTTGTTCATATATGTATGTATGTATTTTTACATGTTTTTTGTATGTATGTATGTATTTTTTCAATTGTAATGATGTTTTCAAGTATACATATATGCAAAAGTTAGATTTTTAGAAAAGTTTTATCTATATATGTTCTCTGATTTAGTACATTTTAGGTTAGTTTAATTTTTAGAAAAAAAATATATATCTAGTTAGGAAAGGAAGAAGAAGAAAAAGAATGAGAGGAAAGAGGAAAATAAGAAGAGGAAGAAAGGAGAAGAAGAGGGGAGGAAGAAGAGGTGAAATAAATAAGAAGAGGAAAAAAGAAGAAAAAGAAGAGGAAAAAAGAAAGGAATAGAGGAGAAGAAGAGAAAATAGAATATTTTCTATTTTTTCTTGTTCTCCTCTATTCCTTTCTTCTTCAGCTCTTTTTTTTCTTCTTTTTTTCTTCGATCTTCTCTTCTATTCCTTTCTTCTTCTCCACTTTTTATTTCTTCTTTTGTCTTCTTATTTTTTATCGGGTATGTCGTTGTCCATATACCCCCTCCCGATAACTTCAACACGAGGGGGGGGGTCGATATACCCCCTCCCCGATAACATTATTTTCCCATGTATGTATGTCGTCGTTGTCGATATAACCCCTCCCGGATAAGTTCGACATGAGGGGCGGTCGATATATATACCCCCTCTTGACCATGATAACTTATACCATGGCAGCACCCCCTCGGCCCTCTCGCTCAACCAAAACTCTTGAGGACACCCAAACCCTAGAGAAAAAACGATGTTAGTCTCCTACCCCCTCCCGCCGTGCCCCTACCCGACAAACTCTCTCGTGGCCACCCAAATTTACCAAGTTAAAGGAGCGTTGTCGTCAAGGCCACCCCAAACCCTTGAAGTGTTATGTCGAGGCCACCCCAAACCCTTGAAGCGTTGTCTAGGCCACCCCAAACCCTAGAGAAGCAGCGTCGAGGCCACTAACACGATTCCTCATTGTGATTAGCTAGCTAGTTCTACGATTGCCACTAATATATATCCATCTGTACCATGTTTGAATAATAATTGACATATTGTAAATATTTGCAGAAACTATGGAGCACTCCCGAGACGAAGCAACAGAAGCGATGTTGGGGGAGATAATCGCACAAGGAAGTGATGTCGTTGCGTCATTTCTCAACGACACCGATGGTCAGGAAGGACTGGATGAAGAAGAGGGGCTATGTTCATGATGTCCCCGACCCAGTAATGCCGGTACAAGAAGAGGGCTATGTTCATGATGGCTCCGGTGACCCAATGGAGGTACAAGAAGGAGACCGTGCTGACTGCTCTGGTGACCGAACCGAGTCTGGCCAGGTATATATATATTAGTTAAGCCTGTGCTGACTAGTTAATGGATGCATTCATTGTTTTGGTATATGTACACATATTAATTAACTCTTGTCTTTCTTCTTTTTTCTAGCCCTCCGGATCGAGCACAACTTCGGTAAAGAGACGAGGCCCGAAGAAAAAGTTGAACTCGGATGAAAGGTTTGAGATCACAGCAATCGCGCGCGACGGCGAACCGATTGGACCCATCCGGACAAAAAACGCATTTGCTGCTCAGTGCGGGGTTCTTGTTAGGGACAAGATCCCGATCAGGATCCACCAATGGTATAAGCCTAAGAAGGAAGACCCTGAGGTGTGTTATGTCAATGATATGCAGAAAGATGATCTTTGGACTGAGCTGAAGGCAAATTTCACCCTACCGCCAGAGGAGGATCCGGAGAAGCCAGTTAAAGAGCAATTAATCAAGTCTTGTGCTCTTAAGAAGATGGCAGGTCTATTCGGGAGGTGGAGGAAAGAGTTGAACAAGTTTGTTGACAAAGAAGAGACACCATAATTCATGAGCAAATATGAGAAGATGAGAGATCACTGGCCCGCATTTGTGGCCCACAAGACATCGGAAAAGAGTAAGAAGATGTCGGCGACAAACAAGAAAAATGCTGCGAAGAAGAAGTTTCACCATCGCACGGGGTCAGGTGGCTACCTCAAAGCCCGGCCTAAGTGGTCCAAGGCTGAGAATGATCTGCTTGATAAAGGGATCGAACTAGAGACAATGAATTGGCCAGACCGTTGCCAGACTTGGTTCTTCGGGGCTGGCGGAACCTTGGACCCTGTATCAGGGAAGTGCCGTTGGACGGACGAGCAACTGAAAATACCAGTCAACAGGCTTCGGCACTATATCAATGCAGCGCAGCAAGGGACATTCGTTCCAGACATGGAGAAGGACGAGCTCACAATGGCCCTCGGGAATCCTAAGCACCCTGGACGGACACGCGGCACGCCAGGCTCCATTCCGTGGAAGGTTGGCTTCCGGACGCAGGGGGTTACAAAACCCAGGAGAGGAGGAAGAAACTGGAGTAGAGCCAACTGCAGGCGCTACACGAAAGGGTACGAGGGCTAGAGGAACGAGAAGCAGATCGCAGCAAACGACCTGCCGAAGCTTCCCCCAAAGCTACCCCGCCATCTCAGCGGAGAAGCAGCATGGCTTCCACCGATCTGCTTCAGCCGAAGCATGTCTTGACGGCTCCTGCTAGCTACCCCGTGGATTTTATCACGGAGTCTCAAAATTGCCACCTTATTACGCAATGGCAGAACTTCAAAGTCAAGGCGGCTATCGGCCAAGTTCGACCTTATGAACCCGGTGCAACTTTTCACTGTCGTCCGATTCCAGAAGGATATGCTAGGGTGACGGTGGACGAAATAACGGAGGGATTTGTGGACCTCCAGCTTGACCACCCTACCGGTGAAGGGGAGACTCGGCTGGGTTCTGCTCTGAAGACTCCATGCCTATGGTGGAAGGAGTTCATCAAGCTTCCGAACTGGACGCCTCCTCCTCCTCCTTCGGCGAGTCAGGGCACTCCGCCTCCTCCACCGCCTCCTCCTCCGGGGAGTGACGATCAGGGCACTCAGCCTCCTTCTCCGCCCGCGCCGGCGCGCCCGAGCAGCCATCAGCCTCCTCCTTCTCCGCCTCGCCAGCAAGGGCGGAAGAGACCCGCCGTTGCCTCGGCTGATCCAGCGCGTCGTAGTCCTTCTCCTCCGCCTTGTAAGCAAGCACGAAAGAAGACAGACGCCGCAGCCGCTCTGTCTGCTCCGGCGTCTATCAGTACAGCCAGCAGAGGCGGGAGGCAATACAGATACGGTCCTTCTCTCAAGCCTCTAGAGAAGTTACCGTACGAGAGGACCAAGGAGGAAAACGCGAAGATCGTGCAGGCCGAAGTGGACGACTTCTTTGAAGGGTTGAAAGCAAAGAGACATCCACCTCTGGAGGAGAAGGTAGATCCGATGAAAGCAAAGCGCACTCTCGATGCCCTGAGGAAACCACCAAAGTCTCCGTAGAGAACCAACTATGAGCGCATTGCTGAACAGACATATCTCGAAGCGGAGCGGTCGGGAAGTATTGTCAGACATCAAAGGTCAAAAGAACGAGCAGCTGTAAAAAAAATTGCCGACCTCGGTGAACAAGCAAATCAATCGTGCCCCCCGCTCAATGTGTCTAGCGGCGACATCGTCGCTAATGCTCCAGGGACGATGGCCGGTTATGGAAATCTTGCAGATTACCTACCTGACGATCAACTTCCTGATTTCATCGAGGTGGACGAACACAGATACGAGTACGGGAAGCCTCTCATCAAAGATGAAAAATCTCTAACAACGATGATGTGAAGATTCCATAATTGGTACATGCAAACCTGCAGAGAGTCTGGGGGACGAATACTTTGTATCTGAACATTAAAGAGGAGCACGACCTCGTTGGAACTAATCTGTTGCCTGTTCCATTTGAGGAGTTCTTCGAGTTCTTCAATCAAAAGGCCCTCGATAAATTAACGGTCTTTTGCTACTGTCTGTAAGTACTATTGCTGTCATTAAGTCTCTATATGTAGCTCAGCTCTTTCATTGCATGTATTTATAATTAATTATCCTCACTATATTATGCAGATTGAAGATCGCCGAGTGCAGAAAACAAGAAATACATGATATTGGGTTCATTAACACAAATATCATAAATGAAATTCAGGTTAAAAAGTACGCCGGAGAGGCCGAGGCCAACTTGCTACAATCGTTGATCAAAAATCAAAACAAAGATACCATACTCTTTCCTTACAACTTCAAGTGAGTGTTACTGTCGTGTGCATATTCGGTTTCCCTTATTACTTGAGCGAGGTTATAGTAATGTAATTGATGAGTTATGCAGCGCAGCTTCCACTATGTTCTTCTAGAGATTAAGCTTGAGCGGGGACTAGTAACCGTCTTAGACTTGACGAAAAGATCCCGAAACCTATGCGGACATGACTAAATTGCTCAACAAGTAAGTTCAATCGATCATTATCGCACCATATCGGCAAATTTTTGTTCATTTCCTGATATCTCAAGTAATAATAATTATTTTCTTTGTCTTGCAGGGTTTGGAAACAGTTCACCGCAGAAGCTCCGAGACTGCCGAAGGAGCTGCGATATACATACCCGAAAGTAAGTACTACTGGCTAGCTAGTTGCGCGCATCTCCCGTTGATTCTATAGCTATACTTTCATCAATGCCATTTATAATGCTTCATTATCAGTTTGAGTGACCTCTATTTCTCGTAAAGTGCTTGTGGCAGGAACAAGGGAGTGATTTCTGTTGATACTACGTGTGCGAGTTCATCTACAACGTGACTTTGAAAAATAAGCGGGGCTGCTCTAAAAGACAATATGAAGTGCGTAAGCAATAATATTCACAGTTTCATTTTATTACACCATCATTTCTGTTGAGTTTCATTCATATATATGTATTAATTAACCCCCTTCTTCAAATTAGACGTGGCAGATGCAGAATGAACTCCTAGAACAAGATCGCATGAAAGCAATTCAAGAGGAATTGGCGGGATTCTTTCTTGACCACGTCATCAATAAAGTCGGAGAATACCATGTGGAAGTTGATTTCAATTGCTAGGGGATTGTAAGAGATCTTACATATTGTATATGTATGTAGCCAGTAGCGTCGGATAGATAATACAAAAACTTGTTGTTCGACCAATCTCTCGGAGAAGGAGAGGTCGATCGATCACTTCTCTCGGTATGCATGACGAACTTCTGTACTTAATGGTTTCCTTCATTTTCTTACTAGCTAGCGTGTCGAGGGCCTCTCTATGTATAGTACATAGCGTCGACCAAGCACGGACATAAGAGAGGACACTTCTCTCTATTAATTAGCTAGCTAACACAATGTATGAAACACCTAAATTAACCCCCCAAAACCCCCAATCCCCCCCCCTTCATAAAAACAAAAACCCCAGCCACTGAAATGCTGACGCGTGGATGCCTTTTGGTCCTGATTGGTGCCATCAACCGGGACCAAAGGCCCTCCTGCCTGGGCTCGGCGCACCGGCCACGTGGAGGCCCATTTGTCCCGGTTCGTGTTAGAACCGGGACTAAAGGTCTAGGGCATTAGTAACGACCCTTTAGTCCCGGTTCAAGAACCGGGACAAAAGGCCCTCACCAACCGGGACTAATAGGTGTTTTTCTACCGGTGCCCATGGCAATCTACAAAGAAAATCAAGAAGTCTTACAGTTCAAGTTAAGGACTCCTTATTCGTGGAGAACTACTCACCACCGATGTAGCTGACTAGGACTCCTGTAATACTAGACCTCTAGCAAATTATACTTCCTCCGTCCTAAATTAAGTATCTCGACTTTAGTACAAATTTGTACTGAAGTTAGTACAAAGTTGAGACACTTCTTTTGGGACGGAGGGAGTATAAATCAGTGCTAGGCTAGTGGATAGATCATTAAAACTTGGATCATCAGATCTAGACACGTAATGATCTCGTGGTAGATCACATTGTTGAGTATCATCTCCTCCTTTGTGGCTTTCGCCTTGACGCAGCAATTTTGCCGTGTCACCGAGTTGATCTTCCGGGCTCATATCCTCTAGCACCTCCACCACGTCCTCCATCTCCGGCAGGCTATCTCCGGTTCCATGCGGCGGCGGCGGCGGCGGAAGAAAAGGAAGAGAGTGGGAAAGAAGGGCTGGAATTGGGTGGAGAGCGGTGGGGTGGAAGCAGAGGGTGGAGATTTTGCCACGGAAACCGGACGGGCATCTACAAAAGCACGGGCTTGGACTTGCTTTTGGGTGGGCAAAAGGTGGCGGAGTCCTACGTGTCTGTTGTTCGGACTCCCGCAAAATCCCCCACGTGTTATTCCAGTTTGCCAAAAGAAAGTGGCGCAGACCGCTCGGCGAACCGATACAAGCCCGAGTTGAATGGCGAGGTCCGGATGTATTCCGGCAGTTTGAGCGTCGGTGTTGGAGATGCCCTTACTGTATTTTCCCGGTTATTTATCAAAATATACAAAATTTGTATTTTCAAAATCAAAATCAAAATGTATGTCTTGAAAGGCAGCAGGCGGGAGCTTTCAAAACTGCTTTTATTTAACTCAACCAAAGATTCAGTCTAATTAATGAGTTTGACTCTATTTATGACCGTGATAGAGTATATTATCTTCTTTCTATCTAGTGTATTGATTAGTAGCAAGCTTCCTTTATTTACTCTATTATTAGAGCATCTTCTTCCACTCGTTGCCATCGCTTCGAGAAATCCAGATCCAAATAGCGACGACCTCCGGCTCCGATCTTCAGAGAGGGGGCAGCTGGACGCCCACAAAAAGAGGAGGTGATCCAGTCTGTCGACGGATTTGGCGTCGGCCGGCGACGCTAACCAGTATGCCGGTGATGTCGTTGACGCCCATGGATGTGGAGCCCATGTCGATGCCGATCACGAGGGTGGGCGAGTATGACGATGAAGACACGAAGCTTAAGCGCGGTGCTCGCCCCCCAGGATGCCGATGTCATCCTAGTGGCCAGGGTGGGCAACTGCCCGCTCCGGTCCTCCTCGTCCTGGTGCCATGGCAACGACGGGAGAGGAGGCCTGCTCTGCTCCGTGTGCGGACCTCGTCCTCCGCGCGCAAAGCTTCCGGGGTCCACCCGAACCTGGTGAGCTGCCGTGCAGTGTGGAGGACGAGCAGCATGGCGTGTGAGTACGCCGGCGTTGCCTCGGGGCTGGGGCGGCCTGACGTTCCAGGCTTCCAGCTCCAGCACGAGGAGATCGGCAGCTTCAGCCTCACCAATCTCTTGCCGGAGACCCGGACAACATCACGCACGCGCGTCGCCGGGAGTCCGGGGCCACGGGCTACGTCGCTCCTGAGCGTGGCACGGAACGCCGAGTGCTCCATGTAGGCGAGGAGCTTCTGCCCACGGCGAACGGCCGGGTGTATCTTCCGTGCCCGACTCCATGTCGACACACGACGGCGAAGAGGTGTGGGTCGAGGATGCCAAGACCGATGATGAGAGAAGACCGATGCCGGCGTGCCAGCTGACTCCGCTTCCTCCTCCGCACAGGTACCTACCGCCGGGATCCATTATTCCCTTAGTAGTTAGTACTACATGCCTGTTAGACCGTATATACGTAGCCTCTGTATTGTAACGTTGTATTGTACCCCTTGGGTACCTCTATATAATGAGATAGCCACACCCCGGTTAGGGGTGTCGTGCAGTTCCCAAAATATCTTGTTTTACATGGTATCAGTTTAGGTCACGATCACGATGTCTTCCGCTGCTCCCGCCGCCGCCGCCGTCGCGCTGACCTCCGTCGCCGTGGCCGCCGCCGCGCCGGTCCTTGCCCCTTCTTCGCCGTTCCTCGCCTCTGGGCCTCTCGTGGCGGCCTATGGGGCCCCGCCGCCGCCTGGGTCCCCGATCCAATCTCGCCCGCATGGCGAGACCTCGGGTGACCTAGCCCTAGTCGCGGCCGATGCCGCCGCGCTGCCGCTCTACGGCGCCGCCCCGCCGCCGGCCTATGGCGCTACCGCGCCCTCGCCCTACGGCTACTACCCGTATGGCGCGCCTCCGATGGCTCCTGGTGCTCCGCCGCTGCCGCCATCCTCATGGCCGGCGTTTGGTGCGCCGCCTCTACATCAACCACCGGCGGCGCCACCGAGCCACCCCTATGGATCTTCGCCGTTGCCTCCCCAGCACCCCTACGCAGCCTACCCAGGGCCGCACGGGGCTGCGGCCTCCTACACAGGAGAGGCGGCTGCCTCGCTACAGCCGTCGTACGGGGCTGCGGCCGCGCCACAGCCGCATCCTCCCGGCGCCGCGGTCGTCCCGCCCTACGGGGCCCACGCTGCTGGTCCTCCCGGGTTTCCCGCACTGTATCCGGTGTCTGCTGCTCATACCGACCCGGTCGCCGCGTCGTCACCGTTCTACTTTTCACATCTGCTACCGGTGAAGCTTGCGCCGGACAATTACTTGTCCTGGCGTTCCCAGGTGTTGCCTCTTCTGCGGAGCCGCTACTTGGAGGGATATGTTGACGGGTCCATACCGTGTCCACCACCCCACCACCCAGCGTACCACACCTGGGTGGCCCAGGATCAGGCCATCCTCTCCGCCATCCAGTCCTCGCTCACCCCGAGCGTCTCGTCGCTGGTCATCTTCGCCGCTACATCCCGGGAGGCGTGGGCGGCGCTTCACACCAGTTTTGCCTCTCAGTCTCAGGCGCGTGCTCACTCTATCCGCACCGAGTTGGGTGAGACGAAGCTTGGTGACCTCAGCATCACCGACTACTTCAACAAGATGCGGGGTCTCGCCGACACATTGGCCTCCATCGGCCAGTCGCTACAGGATCAGGAGTTCACCACCTTTGTACTGAATGGGCTTGATGATGATTATGACAATCTCATTGAGAACGTTCACGGTCGCGATGACCCGCTACCACCTCGTGAGCTCTACGCCCGTCTGCTTGGCCGCGAGCAGCGCATCAAGGCGCGCCGAGCCTCTCCCAGTTTCGCCTCCGCCAATACCGCAACTCGCGGCAAGCCTCAGCGGTCATCTTCGTACGGAGGCAAACCAGCGCTGCCCTCATCACCAGCTTCGAGGGGCAGCGCTCCGACCATCACAGGTGGTAACCGGCCCGTGGCGTGTTGTTCTTCTTGTGGTGCCCAACAGGCGTGCCAGCTATGTGGCTTGGAGCGCCACATTGCCTCTCACTGTCATCGTCGCTACAAGCAGGATTTTCTGGGCCTTGGCAACAACGGAAAGGGGAACGACAAGCAGGCCGCCGCTGCTGTGACGAGTCATGATCATGGTCGCACTCCGTCATACTCCGTTGATCCTGCATGGTACATGGACACTGGAGCTACCAACCACCTCACCGGTGAGATGGGTAAGCTCTCTACTCAGGAGCCATATCGCGGTCATGATCAGGTGCACACCGCTAGTGGAGCAGGTATGCGCATCTCTCATGTTGGTCAGGCTTCTCTCCTCGCACACAACTTTCGCACATTGCATCTATCTAATGTCCTTCGTGTTCCTTCTGCTACACGTAGTTTGTTGTCCATTCCTCAACTTACCCGTGATAACAATGTCCTTGCTGAGTTTCACCCCTTTCGTTTCTTTATCAAGGATCGGGACACGAGGACCGTTCTGCTTAGCGGTCGTCTTCGCCATGGCCTGTATGCACTTGATGCGCCGCGCTCCTCTTCCACGTCGTCCTCTCCTCAGGTGTTCAGTGGTGTTCGTGTGTCGCCTACACACTGGCATGCGCGCCTTGGTCACCCGGCGACTCCCATAGTTCGACATATTTTGCATCGTCATGATCTACCAGTTGTGTCCAATAAAACTGCTGAAACAATTTGTGATGCCTGTCAGCAGGGCAAGAGTCATCAGCTTGCGTTTTCAGAGTCTAGTCGTGTTGTGAAACATCCTCTTGAGCTTGTGTTTTCTGATGTATGGGGTCATGCCCAGACATCCGTTAGTGGTCACAATTATTATGTCAGTTTCATTGATGCTTACAGCCGTTTCACTTGGTTATATCTTGTTAAGCGAAAGTCTGATGTGTTTGATGTCTTCATTCAGTTTCAAGCACATGTTGAGCGCCTTCTTAAGCACAAAATCATCCATGTCCAATCCGACTGGGGGGGTGAATACCACAACCTCAACTCGTTTTTTAATGAGCTTGGGATCTCGCACCGCGTGTCATGCCCTCACACACATCAGCAGAATGGTGCTGCTGAGCGTAAGCATCGTCATCTTGTTGAAACTGGCTTAACCTTGCTAGCTCATGCCTCCGTCCCGTTTTGGTTCTGGAGTGATGCTTTCTCTACAGCTTGTTTTCTTATAAACAGGCTACCCTCGAGGCTTCTGAAAATGCAAACTCCGCTTGAGCTCTTGCTTAATGAGACTCCGGACTACACTTTCTTCAAGGTGTTTGGGTGTGCCTGCTGGCCTCATCTTCGTCCATACAACAAGCGCAAGCTAGAGTTCAGGTCTAAGAAGTGTGTCTTTCTTGGGTACAGTTCTCTTCACAAAGGGTACAAGTGCCTACATGTTCCTACCAACCGCGTCTACATCTCTCGTGACGTTGTGTTTGATGAAAATGTGTTTCCCTTTCATGCACTTCCGACTAACCTCACCACTTCCACTTCCACACCACCAATGCCTGTGTCTACACCTACGCCTGATCAGTTTGTGGATGTTGCATATGCCCCTGCGTTGCTTCCTAATCATGCTGCAGGTATTGGACGCGGTGCTCGGCTCGAGCTCCTTGATGAACAGGTCGCTGATGATTCTTCTGGTCGGGACGTGCATGTGCCATGCATAACG
>NW_021311297.1:0-1778 GCF_002162155.2 Triticum dicoccoides
TTCAAGGAGCCGCCACGTCTCGCCTTCCTGAGCAGGACACAAACCCTAACAAAGCTAAAAAAATCTAAAATCGGAGCCCTCCCACCGGCAAGGGCTGAGATCCAGTCCGCCTCCATGGCCATAGGACCACCGGAGACGGGATGGACCGGTGCCGGCGCCGGTGGGAGGCGGAAATAGTTAGGGTTCTTGGGAGGCGGCGGCTAGCTCCAGGGAAGAGTTTGCCTCGTAGATTTGTGTAGTCCCATTTCTATCGGCTTCAAGTGCCATGCACGGGTTAATGCTACTGAGTGGGTTTGCCACTTTAGAGAGTGGCTTGTTCGGCTCTCAGTCTTCATGGAGCTCAAAACTTTAAGCAATTCAAAAATCACGTTGTGAAGTCTCCAAAAAAATTCCGAAAAACATTCATGAAAAAAAAAGAAATTAAAATGTGTAAAAAAGACATACACGCATACAAGTGTGTTAATTTTCATGATAAAATCTTCTTATGTGAGCTACACAGAAAAAAACAAAATCATATATTTTCATAGTACACAATACCTGTGCTAAAAATTCAGTTTTTTTTTGTGTGTGGCTCACATCATAATATACTTGATCATGAAACTCCTCGCACTTGTGGAGTATTCCTAATGTCCATGCCGGGTAACAACCAATCTAGGATTCCCCTGCCACCCGCTGGCGCCGACGTCGGTCTGCCTTGTCTTCGGTGACCTTAGGGCCATGGCGGCCTGGTGGATCTCGGTCCTTGCCTTTGGAAAGGCTCTGTTTTCAGTTGTTCCTTCGCATTTTGTTAGGGTTTGTGATCTGCTCAGGAAGATAAAACGGTGGCGGCTCCCTGAAGATGGAGTAAGGTTCTCCCCGCATAGCATCCATCCCAATGGTGTCTCTAGCATCGTCAGTTGGCGTGTGGAGATGTGTCTCCGGGGGATCTGTCCTTGGTGGATTTGTTCGGGTCTAGTCGTAGTTCCTCTATCACTAGTAGAAAAGAGAGCTTTGGTCCACCCGGGGTTAGCCCATTAGTCCTAGTTTAGTCTAGAACTGGGACTAATGAGGGCATTAGTCCCGGTTCATGCGCCCAGGGGCCACGTGGGCCATTTGTCCCGGTTCGTCTGGACCTTTTAGTCCCGGTTGGTGCCACGAACTGGGACTAAAGGGTGCGATGCCCATTAGTACCGGTTCGTGGCACCAACCGGGACTAAAAGTTAGACCTTTAGTCCCGGTTCGAGCCACCAACCGGTACTAATGGGGTTTGAGGCATTAGTACCGGTTCATGGCACGAACCGCTACTAAAGGTCACATTTTCAAACTCCACCCCCCCTGTGGATCGCCTTTCCAGTTTTTTAAAAAAATAAAAGAAAATGATGAAAATGTCAAAAAAATAATAAAAATAAGTTTCCCATGTGATATGTGGTCTAGTTGTTGGGAAAATTTGCAAATGTGAATTTCGACTTTATTTGCAAAATCTCTCTAGAATTTAGTAAAATGGGCATAACTTTTGCACACTAACTCGGATGCAAATGTTTTTTATATGAAAAATCATCTACTCGAAAAGTTGCATCCAAATTTAACCGGGGGAACCCCGTTAAACATTTTTAGAATCCTCAAAAACCTAACAGAGAAAAAATTTACGGGCCTTTTAAGATCTAGAGTGGAAAAATCGAAAAAAATTCAAAGTGTGGTCAAACAATGGTCAAACTAATTATTCTAGAATATTAGTTTACTAAATAATTATTTTAGTTATTTTGAATTTTGGTCAAACTGTGGTCAAACAATGGTCAAAC
>NW_021311298.1:0-672 GCF_002162155.2 Triticum dicoccoides
ATCACTTTGGGATCCCAAAACTTTGAGTAATAGTCCACGAAACGGGTCAGAATCGGCCAAAACTATGAGTGTTGATGACCGACACGTAAACGCACCACAGGGTTCGTTACTCGTGTACATCACTCCGGGACTCCAAAACAATGAGTAATAGTCCATGAAACGGGCCAGAATCGGCCAAAACTGTGAGTGTTGATGACCGACACGTAAGCGCACCTTGGGGTCCAACAAGAATGGAAATCACTTTGGGATCCCAAAACTTTGAGTAATAGTCCACGAAATGGGTCAGAATCGGCCAAAACTATGAGTGTTGATGACCGACACGTAAGCGCACCTTGGGCTTCAACAAGAATGGAAATCATTTTGGGACCCCAAAACGGTGAGTAATAGTCCATGAAACGGGTCAGAATCGGCCAAAACTGCGAGTGTTGATGACGGACACGTAAACGTACCCCAGGGTTTGTTACTCGTGGAAATCACTCCGACACCCCAAAACAGTGAGTAATAGTCCATGAAACGGGCCAGAATCGGCCAAAACTGTGAGTGTTGATGACCGACACGTAAGCGCACCTTGGGGTCCAACAAGAATGGAAATCACTTTGGGATCCCAAAACTTTGAGTAATAGTCCCCGAAACGGGTCAGAATCGGCCAAAACTGCGAGTGTTGATGACCGA
>NW_021311299.1:0-501 GCF_002162155.2 Triticum dicoccoides
GAGTGTTAATGACCGACACATAAGCGCACCTTGGTGTCTAACAAGAATGGAAATCACTTTGGGACCCCAAAACGGTGAGTAATAGTCCACGAAACGGGTCAGAATCGGCCAAAACTGCGAGTGTTGGTACCGACACGTAAACGCACGACAGGGTTCGTTACTCGTGGAAATCAATCCGGGACCCCAAAACAGTGAGTAATAGTCCATGAAACAAGCCAGAATCGGCCAAAACTGTGAGTGTTGATGACCGACACGTAAACGCACCACAGGGTTCGTTACTCGTGTACATCACTCCGGGACTCCAAAACAATGAGTAATAGTCCATGAAACGGGCCAGAATCGGCCAAAACTGTGAGTGTTGATGACCGACACGTAAGCGCACCTTGGGGTCCAACAAGAATGGAAATCACTTTGGGATCCCAAAACTTTGAGTAATAGTCCACGAAACGGGTCAGAATCGGCCAAAACTATGAGTGTTGATGACCGACACGTAAACGCACC
>NW_021311300.1:0-1654 GCF_002162155.2 Triticum dicoccoides
TGTCACTGACGTGTGGTCCCCACACGTCAGGTTTGACCTGGACCCGCCCTGTTGACCTGATGACGTCAGGGTGAGGTCATGCTGACGCAATATTCATTTTCTGGAATTTAGTTTATTCTATTATATTCAGGAAATTCCAGAAAATAGCTAAAACTTCTAAAAATCATAGAAATTCAACCGTAACTCCAAATTAAATAATTTATATATGAAAAATTATCAGAAAAATTCAAGGAATCAATCTGTACCATTTTCATGCATGATAGAACAACTTATAGCTGCTGTTTAGCACAAATCAATTAAATGGCATTTGAATAATCACATATGGAGTTTAAATTTGAATCTTGTATTCAAACCAACTTCATTTAATCTGTTGCTAGTTGCATTAGCTCAAAACACATTCATTTTGCCATGTCATGATCCTGCATCATATTGTGCATTGCATTGATTGTGTTCCCTTCTGTGTTGCCAGTATTTGTCCCCTCTCGATAGACGTGATACCGATGATGTGATCGTTGACACTGATGAAGACTCAATGCTATCTTCAGAAGTGCCAGGCAAGCAAAACCCCCTTGTTCATTCCGATACAATCCTACTCTCTCGCTCCTGCTCTCTTTTACTGCATTAGGACAACACCGATTCATCTGTTACTTGCTGCGGTAGCTGAACCCCTTTATCCTTTGCATGACCTGTCATTGCCATAGTAAATAGATGAAACCCACTAGCATGAGTAGGAGTTGTTTGAGCCCTGATGTGCCTACTCATTCATGCTTGTTTGTCATGCCTGCTACTGCTTAGAGTTGAGCCAGGTCTGATTCATCGAGGATGAATCAGAGGTGTGTGAACATGTCCTACTATGTGTGATCTAAGTGTGTGAACACGATTTGGTAAAAGGTGTCGGTGAGAGGCCATGTAGGAGTACATGGTGGGTTGTCTCATTGAAGCCGTCCTTAGGAACTGAGTTCTGTGTTTGTGATCCATGATTCAGCTACTACCATGCATTGGGCCCTGAAATATGACCCCGCTCGACTTCTTATTCACCCTAGTCCTCTGTCCAGGAGTTGCAAGTAGTTTCTGGTGTTTGTAGTATGCTGGAGGCCGTGGACAGCGATGACCGTAGGGGTGGGCTGTGATGCGGTAGGCACGTGGCCGGGTAAACCGGGCACCCGTTTGGTGTCACGGAACCCTGTTCACATCGTTTGGGGCTGTGAGCGAAACTCCGGCCGGATCTCCTCATGGATGGAACCCAAATAGGCGATAAACCTGGACTAGAGACTTGAGTGTTTAGGTAGGTCATGGTCTACACCCACGTCGGCTTTCGCTTGAAGTCTGCCGAGCACATGTCGTGTGCAGACGCTAAGTGGTGGAAACATGTATGAAGAAGTACACCCCTGCAGGGTTAACATCATCTATTCGAATAGCCGTGTCCACGGAAAAGGACTTCTGGGTTGCTTATATCAGTTCATAGACAAGTGAAAGTGGATACTCTAAAATACGCAAGATAAGTGTGAGTGCTATGGATGGCGTTCTCGTAGGGAGACGGGAGCGGATCCATAGTGGTGTATTGATATGGTGAATATGTGGACTCGTGTGCGCCACCTCAAAAGAGTCGCTTGCAGTCGTAGTTTAGGATAGCCACCGAGTCAAAGCTGGCTTG
>NW_021311301.1:0-1353 GCF_002162155.2 Triticum dicoccoides
TCCACATATTCACCATATCAATACACCACTATGGATCCGCTCCCGTCTCCCTACGAGAACGCCATCCATAGCACTCACGCTTATCTTGCGTATTTTAGAGTATCCACTTTCACTTGTCTATGAACTGATATAAGCAACCCAGAAGTCCTTTACCGCGGACACGGCTATTCGAATAGATGATGTTAACCCTGCAGGGGTGTACTTCTTCATACATGTTTCCACCACTTAGCGTCTGCACACGACATGTGCTCGGCAGACTTCAAGCGAAAGCCGACGTGGGTGTAGACCATGACCTACCTAAACACCTAAGTCTCTAGTCCAGGTTTATCGCCTATTCGGGTTCCATCCATGAGGAGATCCGGCCGGAGTTTCTCTCACAGCCCCAAACGATGTGAACAGGGTTCCGTGACACCAAACGGGCGCCCGGTATACCCGGCCACGTGCCTACCGCATCACAGCCCACCCCTACGGTCAGCGTTGTCCACGGCCTCCAGCATACTACAAACACCAGAAACTACTTGCAACTCCTGGACAGAGGACTAGGGTGAATAAGAAGTCGAGCGGGGTCATATTTCAGGGCCCAATGTATGGTAGTAGCTGAATCATGGATCACAAACACAGAACTCAGTTCCTGAGGACGGCTGCAATGAGACAACCCACCATGTACTCCTACATGGCCTCTCACCGCTACCTTTACCAAATCGTGTTCACACACTTAGCTCACACACAGTAGGACATGTTCACACGCCTCTGATTCATCCCCGATGAATCAGACCTGACTCAACTCTAAGCAGTAGCAGGCATGACAAACAAGCATGAATGAGTAGGCACATCAGGGCTCAAACAACTCCTACTCATGCTAGTGGGTTTCATCTATTTACTTTGGCAATGACAGGTCATGCAAAGGATAAAGGGGTTCAGCTACCGCAGCAAGTAACAGATGAATCGGTGTTGTCCTAATGCAGTAAAAGAGAGCAGGAGCGAGAGAGTAGGATTGTATCGGAATGAACAAGGGGGTTTTGCTTGCCTGGCACTTCTGAAGATAACATTGAGTCTTCATCAGTGTCAACGATCACATCATCGGTATCATGTCTATCGAGAGGGGACAAATACCGGCAACACAGAAGGGAACACAATCAATGCAATGCACAATATGATGCATGATCATGACATGGCAAAATGAATGTGTTTTGAGCTAATGCAACTAGCAATAGATTAAATGAAGTTGGTTTGAATACAAGATTCAAATTTAAACTCCATATGTGATTATTCAAATGCCATTTAATTGATTTGTGCTAAACAGCAGCTATAAGTTGTTCTAACATGCATGAAAATGGTACAGATGGATTCCTT
>NW_021311302.1:0-1762 GCF_002162155.2 Triticum dicoccoides
TAATTTTTGGTGTTGGAGAAGTATCCGAAAAATTCCATCTACGCAGATTGCCCTTCGCGCGTCTACTGCTGTGGCCGGCGGCCTCCGGGGGCTAGCATGCCGCCAAATCTTGCGTAGGCGGCCTCTCACAAGTCTGGAAGTGTTGTGGCGGTTGCAAACCTCCGGCACGCGTGTCCGTGGTGTGCCCCCCCTCACGGACGGCGCCGCCGCCGGCACCTGGAGGGGGGAAACGGACGCGTGGGGTCTACACGGAGGGGATCTTGCTGTGGGTCTGGCCCGGATGTTGCTCCAAAGTGTTCCTATAGGCTGACCTAACACAACCGGGTGGGGAGGTCCACTGGTCAAAGCCCGTCCGTGCAAAGTCAAAGGGCTAGATCCCGTGGTCAAACGCTACAGGGTTAGGCGGGACGGGGGCACTGTGGGGTAGCAATGCCACCGGAGCGTCGCACCAGGACCTCATACATGCGGGATGGTGTGGTGGCATGTCCGAAGAGGCGGGACACGTCTCCGGGGCGTGGCCCCCCCTCACGGACGGCGATGACACGGTAGTAGACGTTCTGCGGTAACGATGAGACGTCAATATTACTAAGTACTCGGAGCGCGATATAATCATGAGTTTTTTTGCACGACGTGGGCACATGTGCTATAGGAACGATGGTATTTTTTCATAATTTTTGGTGATGGAGAAGTATCCGAAAAATTCCCTCTACGCGGATTGCCCTTCGCGCGTCTACGGCTGTGGCCGGCGGCCTCCGGGGGCTAGCATGCCGCCAAATCTTGCGTAGGCGGACTCTCACAAGTCTGGAAGTGTTGTGGCGGATGCAAACGCCCGGCACGCGTGTCTGGGGTGTGCCCCCCTCACGGACGGCGCCACCGCCGGCACCTGGAGGGGGGAAACGGACGCGTGGGGTCTACAAGGAGGGGATCTTGCTGTGGGTCTGGCCCAGATGTTGCTCCAAAGTGTTCCTATGGGCTGACCTAACACAACCGGGTGGGGAGGTCCACTGGTCAAAGCCCATCCATGCAAAGTCAATGGGCTAGATCCCGTGGTCAAACGCTACAGGGTTAGGCGGGACGGGGGCACTGGGGGGGGGGGTAGCAATGCCACCGGAGCGTCGCACCGGGCCCTCATACATGCGGGGTGGTGTGGTGGCATGTCCGAAGAGGCGGGACGCTTCTCCGGGGCGTGGCCCCCCTCACGGACGGCGATGACATGGTAGTAGACGTTCTGCGGTAATGATGCCGCGTCAATATTACTAAATACTCGGAGCGCGATAAAATCATGAGTTTTTTTGCATGACGTGGGCACAAGTGCTATAGGAATGATGGTATTTTTTCATAATTTTTGGTGATGGAGAAGTATCTGAAAAATTCCCTCTACACGGATTGCCCTTCGCGTGTCTACGGCTGTGGTCGGCGGCCTCCGGGGGCTAGCATGTCGCCAAATCTTGCGTAGGCAGCCTCTCACAAGTCTGGAAGTCTTGTGGCTGTTGCAAACGCCCGACACACGTGTCCGGGGTGTGCCCCCCCTCATGGACGGCGCCGCCGCCGGCACCTGGAGGGGGGAAACGGACGCGTGGGGTCTACACGGAGGGGATCTTGCTGTGGGTCTGGCCCGGATGTTGCTCCAAAGTGTTCCTATGGGATGACCTAACACAACCGGGTGGGGAGGTCCACTGGTCAAAGCCAGTCCGTGCAAAGTCAAAGGGCTAGATCCCGTGGTCAAACGCTACAGGGTTAGGCGGGACGGGGGCACTGGGGG
>NW_021311303.1:0-1059 GCF_002162155.2 Triticum dicoccoides
TAATTTTTGGTGTTGGAGAAGTATCCGAAAAATTCCATCTACGCAGATTGCCCTTCGCGCGTCTACTGCTGTGGCCGGCGGCCTCCGGGGGCTAGCATGCCGCCAAATCTTGCGTAGGCGGCCTCTCACAAGTCTGGAAGTGTTGTGGCGGTTGCAAACCTCCGGCACGCGTGTCCGTGGTGTGCCCCCCCTCACGGACGGCGCCGCCGCCGGCACCTGGAGGGGGGAAACGGACGCGTGGGGTCTACACGGAGGGGATCTTGCTGTGGGTCTGGCCCGGATGTTGCTCCAAAGTGTTCCTATAGGCTGACCTAACACAACCGGGTGGGGAGGTCCACTGGTCAAAGCCCGTCCGTGCAAAGTCAAAGGGCTAGATCCCGTGGTCAAACGCTACAGGGTTAGGCGGGACGGGGGCACTGTGGGGTAGCAATGCCACCGGAGCGTCGCACCAGGACCTCATACATGCGGGATGGTGTGGTGGCATGTCCGAAGAGGCGGGACACGTCTCCGGGGCGTGGCCCCCCCTCATGGACGGCGATGACACGGTAGTAGACGTTCTGCGGTAACGATGAGACGTCAATATTACTAAGTACTCGGAGCGCGATATAATCATGAGTTTTTTTGCACGACGTGGGCACATGTGCTATAGGAACGATGGTATTTTTTCATAATTTTTGGTGATGGAGAAGTATCCGAAAAATTCCCTCTACGCGGATTGCCCTTCGCGCGTCTACGGCTGTGGCCGGCGGCCTCCGGGGGCTAGCATGCCGCCAAATCTTGCGTAGGCGGACTCTCACAAGTCTGGAAGTGTTGTGGCGGATGCAAACGCCCGGCACGCGTGTCTGGGGTGTGCCCCCCTCACGGACGACGCCACCGCCGGCACCTGGAGGGGGGAAACGGACGCGTGGGGTCTACAAGGAGGGGATCTTGCTGTGGGTCTGGCCCAGATGTTGCTCCAAAGTGTTCCTATGGGCTGACCTAACACAACCGGGTGGGGAGGTCCACTGGTCAAAGCCCATCCATGCAAAGTCAATGGGCTAGATCCCGTGGTCAAACGCT
>NW_021311304.1:0-600 GCF_002162155.2 Triticum dicoccoides
CACTGTTTTGGGGTCCCGGAGCGATTTCCATAGTTGTTGAACCCCAAGGTGCGCTTACGTGTCGGTCATCAACACTGGCAATTTTGGCCGATTTTGGGCCGTTTCATGGACTATTACTCACTGTTTTGGGGTCCCGAAGTGGTTTCCATGGTTAACGAACCATGTGGTGCGTTTATGTGTCGGTCATCAACCCTGACAGTTTAGGCCGATTCTGGCCCGTTTCTTTGATTATTACTCACCGTTTTCGGGTAACGAAGCAATTTCCATAATTGTTGAACCCCAAGGTCCGCTTACGTGTCGGTCATCCACACTGGTAGTTTTGGCCAATTGTGGCCCATTTCATGGACTATTACTCATTGTTTTGGGGTCCTGGAGTGGTTTCCATGGTTAACGAACCCTGTGGTGCGTTTATGTGTCGGTCATCAACACTCGCAGTTTTGGCCGATTCTGACCCGTATCTTGGATTATTACTCACTGTTTTGGGGTCCCGAAGAGATTTCCATAGTTGTTGAAGCCCAAGGTGCGCTTACGTGTCGGTCATCAAGACTGGCAGTTTTGGCCGATTCTGGCCCGTTTCATGGACTACCACTCACTATTTCG
>NW_021311305.1:0-910 GCF_002162155.2 Triticum dicoccoides
GTAGACCATGGCAATTTGATAAAAATTCTGTACACCATGGTAGAAACAATCACTATACTCTTGTTCATAAGGATAAAAATATTACTTTGCTTCCTATGACTCCTGATTCCATTTTGAAAGATGATATTAATAGAGCTAATAAAGCACAACAGGAGAAGAATAAGAGTGAAAATCAGATTGTGGCAAAAGAATTTGAGCAACAAATGAAGCCTAATAATAAACCATCTAGTGTTGCTTCTGAAATTAAATTGAAAAGTGCATGTTTATTTGCCACCAAATCTGATATTGATGAGCTAGATTTCAGCAAATCTGTTTGCTATGCTTTTGTGTGCAAAGAGGCATTATTTTCATTCGAGGACGTGCCTTCCTCTTTGCCTCCTGCTGTCACTAACATTTTGCAGGAGTTCGCTGACGTCTTTCCACAAGACGTGCCACCGGGATTACCGTTCAGTCATCATTTGCTGAAACCTATCATGAAGCTCCTTGTTCGATAAATTCTCCCAGTCAATCTCGTCGGCTTGTGATCCTGGCATGGTTAGCAGCAATAGAAACACACAAGAATATGATCCTACAGACTACGAACAAGTGGTGGTGGTGGGTGTCACAAATCCGTCAAGCAAATCTCAAATTCTTACCAGTTCTTACCCAGCAGCAGGCGGTGATCGGCAACCGTTGTAGTCAAAAAACTCTCAAAGCTTGGATAGAGCGATTACCAGGGAGAGTCAAACGCACGACGTAGATGTATGTGGAGCTGGGAAGGCTTATAATATGGTAGCAAAAAGGGTCAGCAATAATCAATTCAGAGATGCAAAGTTGAATAAACGCTCAACGACGGTACTGTGCTGGTCCTAGGCTAGACTGTGCTAGAGACGCGAGCCTAGAACACTAACAAAATCACGGCGCGGCACGT
>NW_021311306.1:0-1496 GCF_002162155.2 Triticum dicoccoides
TCCTCAAGGTTTTCTTTCCACCTTGGTGGCAAAACCTACCCTTACGGACCAGATTATCAAAGCACAGAAGGTAGATCCGGGAATTTCCCGCATCAAAAGAAACATTCAGAAAGGAATTGCGAATTGCTTCTCCATTAATGATCAAGGGGTCGTATACTTCGGGAATCGACTAGTGGTTCCCAAAGTGCGAAACCTGAGGCGTTTGATCCTTAAGGAAGCTCATGAATCTCCTCTCACCATTCATCCCGGTAGCACTAAGATGTATCAGGACCTACGCCAGAGGTTCTGGTGGACTAGGATGAAGAGAGAAATTGCTCAGTATATTGCAAATTGCGACGTCTGTCGTCGTGTAAAAGCAGAGCACCAACGGCCTGCTGGCACCCTTCAACCCTTAGCTATTCCTGAATGGAAATGGGATAAAATTGGTATGGATTTCATTACCGGTTTTCCCAGGACCAAGAGAGGGAATAATGCTATCTTCATCGTTGTCGATCGTCTTTCCAAAGTAGCTCATTTCCTACCTGTTCGTGAGAGTATAACCGCTAGTCAGCTGGCAGACTTATACATCTCCCGAATAGTGTCCCTCCATGGTGTTCCTTTGGAAATTAACTCGGATCGAGGAAGTCTTTTCACCTCTCGATTTTGGGAAAGTTTCCAAAATGCTATGGGAACTCGTCTCTCCTTTAGCACCGCTTTCCACCCTCAGTCGAGTGGTCAAGTGGAACGCGTCAACCAGATTCTAGAGGACATGCTTCGAGCCTCTGTTATCTCATTTGGGATGGACTGGGAGAAGTGCCTTCCATTTGCCGAATTCGCTTACAACAACAGCTATCAATCTAGCTTGGGTAAAGCCCCTTTTGAAGTTCTCTGTGGACGACGGTGTCGAACACCCCTTAACTGGTCAGAGACCGGGGAAAGACAATTCTTTGGCCCGGATATGATTCAGGAAGCAGAAGAACAAGTTCGCATCGTTCGTGAAAAGTTGAAAACAGCCCAATCCCGTCAAAAAAGTCAATATGACCGAAAGCATAAGGCTATGACTTTCGAGGTTGACGAGAAGGCTTATCTTCGGGTCACCCCTCTGAAGGGAACCCATCGTTTCGGTATCAAAGGCAAATTGGCTCCTCGTTACATTGGACCTTTTCGCATTCTCGCCAAACGAGGAGAAGTTGCCTACCAGTTGGAACTACCTCCGCACCTCTCCAGAGTCCACGATGTCTTCCACGTTTCTCAACTCAGGCGTTGCTTCTCGGATCCTATCCGTGGAGTGGACCACGAAACGCTTGATCTCCAAGATAATCTTACATATCGAGAGTACCCCATTCGTATCCTCGATCAGGCCGAGCGTATCACCCGACGTCAGAACATCAAGTTCCTCAAAGTACAATGGTCGCACCATTCTGAGGATGAAGCAACCTGGGAAAGGGAGGATCGTCTTCGACTTGAGTATCCCGCCTTCTTCCCGGAGGAACCCAAATCTCGGGACGAGATTCTTT
>NW_021311307.1:0-2291 GCF_002162155.2 Triticum dicoccoides
ATACTCGGAAAGAGTTTGTCCAGTTTGTACACGAAGTGCGTCCAGTTTTTGCCGTGACCCTCTCTACTCTTTCGCACATGCTATGCGGGTGAAATGATGATACCATGGCAAGTTTCAACATTTTCAGAGTTCATTTTGTAGTGATTTTCAATTTCACGGTCATTTAGCTCTCTAAACAATTAGGTAAATGACCGAAAACAACAAATGATGTCAGAACATGTTGGAAATTGATGACGTCGCTTTGAATGCTGCATACTGAACACAAAAGAAGTCCGGAGTTCAAATTAGTTTAAAAAACATTGAAGTGCCCGTGTAACAGATGAGTTCTCGTCCGAAACCCTAATAGTCCGAAAGAGTTTGTCCAGTTTGTACACGAAGAGCGTCCAGTTTTTGCCGTGACCCTCTCTACTCTTTCGAACATGCTATGCGGGTGAGATGATGATACCATGCCAAGTTTCAACATTTTCAGAGTTCATTTTGTAGTGATTTTTAGTTTCACGGTCATTTAGCTCTCTAAACAATTAGGTAAATGACCGAAAAACAACAAATGTTGTCAGAACATGTTGGAAATTGATGATGTCGCTTTGAATGCTGCATACTGAACACGAAAGAAATCCAGAGTTCAAATAAGTTTAAAAAACATTGAAGTGCCCGTGTAACAAATGAGTTCTCGTCCGAAACCCTGATACTCCGAAAGAGTTTGTCCAGTTTGTACACGAAGTGCTCCAGTTTTTTTGTGACCCTCTATACTCTTTCGCACATGCTATGCGGGTGAAATGATGATACCATGCCAAGTTTCAACATTTTCAGAGTTCATTTTGTAGTGATTTTAAATTTCACGGTCATTTAGCTCTCTAAACAATTAGGTAAATGATCGAAAACAACAAATGACGTCAGAACATGTTGGAAATTGATGACATCACTTTGAATGCTGCATACTAAACACAAAAAAAGTCCGGAGTTCAAATAAGTTTAAAAAACATTGAAGTGCCCGTGTAACAGATGAGTTCTCGCCCGAATCCCTGGTACTCCGAAAGAGTTTGTCCAGTTTGTACACGAAGTGCGTCCATTATTTGCCGTGACCCTCTCTACTCTTTCGCACATGCTATGCGGGTGAAATGATGATACCATGCCAAGTTTCAACATTTTCAGAATTCATTTTGTAGTGATTTTCAATTTCACGGTCATTTAGCTCTCTAAACAATTAGGTAAATGACCGAAAAACAACAAATGTTGTCAGAACAAGTTGGAAATTGATGACGTCGCTTTGAATGCTGCATACTGAACACTAAAGAAGTCCGGAGTTCAAATAAGTTTTCAAAACATTGAAGTGCCCGTGTAATAGATGAGTTCTCGTCTGAAACCCTGATACTCCGAAAGAGTGTGTCTAGTTTGTACACAAAGTGCGTCCAGTATTTGCCGTGACCCTCTCTACTCTTTCGCACATGCTATGTGGGTGAGATAATGATACCATGCCAAGTTTCAACATTTTCAGAGTTCATTTTGTAGTGATTTTCAATTTCACGGTCATTTAGCTCTCTAAACAATTAGGTACATGACCGAAAAACAACAAATGATGTCAGAACATGTTGGAAATTGATGACGTCGCTTTGAATGCTGCATACTGAACACAAAAGAAGTTCGGAGTTCAAATAAGTTTTAAAAACATTGAAGTGCCCGTGTAACAGATGAGTTCTCGTCCGAAACCCTAATACTCGGAAAGAGTTTGTCCAGTTTGTACACGAAGTGCGTCCAGTTTTTGCCGTGACCCTCTCTACTCTTTCGCACATGCTATGCGGGTGAAATGATGATACCATGGCAAGTTTCAACATTTTCAGAGTTCATTTTGTAGTGATTTTCAATTTCACGGTCATTTAGCTCTCTAAACAATTAGGTAAATGACCGAAAACAACAAATGATGTCAGAACATGTTGGAAATTGATGACGTCGCTTTGAATGCTGCATACTGAACACAAAAGAAGTCCGGAGTTCAAATTAGTTTAAAAAACATTGAAGTGCCCGTGTAACAGATGAGTTCTCGTCCGAAACCCTGATAGTCCGAAAGAGTTTGTCCAGTTTGTACACGAAGAGCGTCCAGTTTTTGCCGTGACCCTCTCTACTCTTTCGAACATGCTATGCGGGTGAGATGATGATACCATGCCAAGTTTCAACATTTTCAGAGTTCATTTTGTAGTGATTTTTAGTTTCACGGTCATTTAGCTCTCTAAACAATTAGGTAAATGACCGAAAAACAACAAATGATGTCAGAACATGTTGGAAATTGATGATGT
>NW_021311307.1:4354-5224 GCF_002162155.2 Triticum dicoccoides
TTTTCAATTTCACGGTCATTTAGCTCTCTAAACAATTAGGTAAATGACCGAAAAACAAAAAATGATGTCAGAACATGTTGGAAATTGATGATGTCGCTTTGAATGCTGCATACCGAACACGAAAGAAGTCCTGAGTTCAAATAAGTTTAAAAAACATTGAAGTGCCCGTGTAACAGATGAGTTCTCGTCCGAAACCCTGATACTCCGAAAGAGTTTGTCCAGTTTGTACACGAAGTGCTCCAGTTTTTTTGTGACCCTCTATACTCTTTCGCACATGCTATGCGGGTGAAATGATGATACCATGCCAAGTTTCAACATTTTCAGAGTTCATTTTGTAGTGATTTTAAATTTCACGGCCATTTAGCTCTCTAAACAATTAGGTAAATGACCGAAAACAACAAATGACGTCAGAACATGTTGGAAATTGATGACGTCGCTTTGAATGCTACATACTAAACACAAAATAAGTCCGGAGTTCAAATAAGTTTAAAAAACATTGAAGTGCCCGTGTAACAGATGAGTTCTCGCCCGAAACCCTGATACTCCGAAAGAGTTTGTCCAGTTTGTACACGAAGTGCGTCCAGTATTTGCCGTGACCCTCTCTACTCTTTCGAACATGCTATGCGTGTGAGATGATGATACCATGCCAAGTTTCAACATTTTCAGAGTTCATTTTGTAGTGATTTTTAGTTTCACGGTCATTTAGCTCTCTAAACAATTAGGTAAATGACCGAAAAACAACAAATGATGTCAGAACATGTTGGAAATTGATGATGTCGCTTTGAATGCTGCATACTGAACACAAAAGAAGTCCGGAGTTCAAATAAGTTTAAAAAACATTGAAGTGCCCGTGTAACAGATGAGTTCTCG
>NW_021311307.1:7895-8955 GCF_002162155.2 Triticum dicoccoides
CTATGCGGGTGAAATGATGATACCATGCGAAGTTTCAACATTTTCAGAGTTCATTTTGTAGTGATTTTAAATTTCACGGTCATTTAGCTCTCTAAACAATTAGGTAAATGACCGAAAACAACAAATGACGTCAGAACATGTTGGAAATTGATGACGTCGCTTTGAATGCTGCATACTAAACACAAAATAAGTCCGGAGTTCAAATAAGTTTAAAAAACATTGAAGTGCCCGTGTAACAGATGAGTTCTCGCCCGAAACCCTGATACTCCGAAAGAGTTTGTCCAGTTTGTACACGAAGTGCGTCCAGTATTTGCCGTGACCCTCTCTACTCTTTCGCACATGCTATGCGGGTGAAATGATGATACCATGCCAAGTTTAAACATTTTCAGAATTCATTTTGTAGTGATTTTCAATTTCACGGTCATTTAGCTCTCTAAACAATTAGGTAAATGACCGAAAAACAACAAATGTTGTCAGAACATGTTGGAAATTGATGATGTCGCTTTGAATGCTGCATACTGAACACGAAAGAAGTCCGGAGTTCAAATAAGTTTAAAAAACATTGAAGTGCCCGTGTAACAGATGAGTTCTCGTCCGAAACCCTGATACTCCGAAAGAGTTTGTCCAGTTTGTACACGAAGTGCTCCAGTTTTTTTGTGACCCTCTATACGCTTTCGCACATGCTATGCGGGTGAAATGATGATACCATGCCAAGTTTCAACATTTTCAGAGTTCATTTTGTAGTGATTTTAAATTTCACGGCCATTTAGCTCTCTAAACAATTAGGTAAATGACCGAAAACAACAAATGACGTCAGAACATGTTGGAAATTGATGACGTCGCTTTGAATGCTGCATACTAAACACAAAATAAGTCCGGAGTTCAAATAAGTTTAAAAAACATTGAAGTGCCCGTGTAACAGATGAGTTCTCGCCCGAAACCCTGATACTCCGAAAGAGTTTGTCCAGTTTGTACACGAAGTGCGTCCAGTATTTGCCGTGACCCTCTCTACTCTTTCGCACATGCTATGCGGGTGAAATGATGATACCATGCCAAGTTT